>NW_024609843.1:0-234719 GCF_016920785.2 Ixodes scapularis
AGGCATGTAGTGTCGTATTTATGTGCCGATACAATTTTATTTCGCTCTTTTCACTTTCCGTGCACTCTGTGCTTTTTGCCGTGGTGCTCTGCCTGCACATATTCCTTTTTGTAACGCGTTTCTGTCTCTCTGCTTTTACATATGATCTTTCCTGTCATGCGTTCCGGCTCTCGGCCTTTTCTTATTTTGATCTAGGTGTGTATTGAATTTAATATTTTAGGGACTAAAATATTAAATTCAATACAGTATAAATTCAATGGTCCCGCTATTGTGCATTGATGTACTTAAACCACCTGCAATAAATATAATAATAATAATACTAATACTAATACTACTACTACTAATAATAATAATTTTTAATAGCCCAAGAGAGTTCTGGCACTGCAGAGCGGCCACAGCTTTTCTACAATCGATTTGTTACATGTTACAAAATGGACTCCGTACGAGGGTAGAAAGTTTTGGAGAGTTGGTGATTCATAATGATTAAAAAGCGCGACAGGACAACGGACACAGAAGGAAACACAGACACAGCGCTCTGTCTGTGTCTCCTCCTGTGTCTGTTGTCCTGTCGCGCTTATTAATCATCATGGACTCTGTACACAGACTCGGCACGAAACGATTTTGTTGTCTCCTCCTAGAGGGCGAGTGTTGTTCTAAATGTTTCATTAACGCGGTGTCTTGCACGATATCTCCAGTAACGCATATTGTCGGTATGCTTGGTATCGACGTCTTCCTGCAATATTGTTAAACGGTACGTTACTCGGAAAAGTTTTCGTCTTCCCTGGAGCGCGTGGACAAAACCCGATATTTAAGCTCAATGCATAAAAAAAAAGAAAGAGAATAACGATTCTGAATAGACCGATACCACCAAGCGAACTGCGCAGGCGCGCGCATTCCGGAAGTGGTGCTGCCGCCATGCTACTTATAGTCATCCCTTCCCGGCTTCCCGGCTACATACGGCTGCGCGTATACGTACATCATGACAGATTATCATTTGGCACGCCCCGGTATCACCTTGATTCTCTTGCATGTTTTTACTTCATAAGATTGTGTCGTTTGTGATGCCTAATAGCCAGAGGTCGGCATTTTAGGTCGCCCTCACTCACCCTCACCCTCACAGCCACACTCACCTAGGCCCCTCACTCACCCTCACCCTCACAGCTACACTCACCCTCAGCCCCTCACTCATCCTCACCCTCACAGTCACACTCACCTTCAGCCCTTCACTCACCCTCACTGAACCTCACGGCCCTCACGCACTCACCGCCCTCACGGCCCTCACCGCCCTCACGCCCCTCACTCACTCATGGCCCTCACGCCACTCACCGCCCTCACGCCACTCACCGCCCTCACGGCCCTCACCGCCCTCACGGCCCTCACGCACTCATAGCCCTCACGCCACTCACCGCCCTCACCGCCGTCACGGCCCTCACCGCCCTCACGGTCCTCACGCACTCATAGCCCTCACGCCACTCACCGCCCTCACCGCCCTCACGGCCCTCACGCCACTCACCGCCCTCACGCCACTCACCGCCCTCACGCTACTCACCGCCCTCACGCCACTCACCGCCCCCACGCCCCTCACCGCCCTTGCGGCCCTCACACCCCTCACGCCCCTCACGTCACTCATGGCCCTCACGCCACTAAGGCCAGCTTCAGATGGGGCAATTTCGCCCAAAATCTTTACGTCGCAACACCAGCAACACGGGCCGCCCGCGATCACACGCAGCAACCAATTGCTGCAATTTGCCATCGTCATCATAAAATTTTATTTTTCTTGCACTATTTAGACACAATTACGCGTTATAAACGTGTTTTTGTGCATTTAAATCTCGTTAAGAATACTAATGCACGTTTCTGAAACAGTTTATTTCCAAAAAAAACGATTTATTTCAAACCAGAACCAAGTCTTTGGGTGTCATCATCACCGTCACCAGGTATCACGTGAAAATTTTGCGTCCCTGTTTGGATGCAGCCGCTTCAAACGTATTCCAATTGCTCCGAGTTGCTTGCTTATTTCGAGCCGGACCCGATCTCAGCAATTCGTGTCGATCTGGGGAAGCTAGAGAACAACCCGCCATTAACACCAAAATTGCTGAGAAAGATGCTCGATCTGAAGGGCGCCTCACGCACTCATGGCCCTCACGGCCCTCACCGCCCTCACCACCCTCACAGCCCTCACCGCCCTCACGGCCCTCACGGCCCTCACCGCCCTCACAGCCCTCACAGCCCTCACCGCCCTCACGTCCCTCACGGCCCTCACCGCCCTCACCGCCCTCACCGCCCTCACCTCCCTCACGGCCCTCACGGCCCTCACCGCCCTCACGGCCCTCACAGCCCTCACGGCCCTCACCGCCCTCACAGCCCTCACGCCCCTCACGGCCCTCACTCACCCTCACTCACCCTCACGCTCATGAATTTTCCTGGTTCAGAAACTCACTCACCCTCACCTCACCTGTGAAGATGAGGGTGAGTGAGGGTGAGTGAGGGCCCTCATGAGTGAGGTTTGCCGAGGTATGGTCATTCGACGTGTGTTGCTCAGTGTCGGTGCTTCTTCTTTTCTCGTGCGTGCCACAACGTGTTCCTCTGCGTGTATCAATTACGTGCACGGTTAGCGACCCGCAGTGTTCGTCGGCTTTACACTCATCTGATCTTCGACTGGTAATAGTACAACGGGGATCGGCTCGTCCGATGTCGTTGGATGTATGTTCCTCATAGTGGGTGCTTTGTCTTCTCTCGTGTGTGCCTAAGCGTGTGTCAAAAGACCTCTCGCTAAATTACCCAAGCATCAAGGAGCATACAGGAACGTAGTTACACGCGCTGCGCGTTCCGGCGTTGGCAGCAGCAACTTTTTAACGCCAAAATCTTAAGTGGCATCTCGCACCTGCGTCCGAGAATGCCTTTCATTGTGATGTATTTCGAATCATTAATACAGGTAAGTCGAGCACGCGCAGCGCGTATTTTACGTTCCCTGCATGCTCTTTGAGCGCGAGTTCTTCGTGTAGTTCTGTTCGTGCACAGACCTGCGTGTCAGTGCTTATCTGTGTCACTGACTGTGGCGCCTATTTTTTTAGATGCGGAGCATCTCTTGCTCGGGTCTATGTCCTGCGGCGTCGTAGTCCGCACTCACACTACGCATGCGCAACTCTCCTCCTTCCCTCTCTCCAACAGCTGCGTGTTACTCTCTCCGCTCTCTCTCTCTATCAGCTGCGTGCACTTCGCGTGCGTTCGCTTCTACTCACACCGTGCGCGCATGCGCAACTCTCCTCCTCTAGTCTCCTCTCCTTCAAGTGTGAATATAAGCAGCTGTAGCGCGCTGCGCGCGTTCAGTTCACCCGCTGTTGACTCCACTTCACTCCGTTCTTCCGATGAAGTGTGATGGAAGCAACAGTCCCGTCAGTTAGTCGGTTGGCGCAAAGCAAGCGTCAGCACCACCCCACAAACTAACAACAACGCTACGTCCACTGAAGACAAAGCTGCG
This sequence comes from Ixodes scapularis, assembly GCF_016920785.2. Lineage (NCBI taxonomy): Eukaryota > Metazoa > Arthropoda > Arachnida > Ixodida > Ixodidae > Ixodes > Ixodes scapularis. The sequence continues at coordinate 3,482 of NW_024609843.1, forward strand.
CAGCGAAGGGCACGCGACGCTGAGCGCAAACGCTTGAAGCGAGCGGCAGACCCTGAACTACGGCAACGAGAAGCGGCGTCCATTCGTCAACGTCGAGCGGCGGATGCTGAACAACGACAACGTAAAGCAGCTGCGGTTCGAGAACGTGGAGCAGCAGAACCTGAGGTTCGGGACCGTGAAGTTCAACGTAAACGTACGAAGCGAGCGGCGGAACCCGACCTTCGAGAACGGGAAGCCGCGTTGGTTCGTGAACGTCGAGCAGCAGAACCTGAGGTTCGGGACCGTCAAGTTCAACAACGTTACTAACACCGTTATTAACACCGTTATTAACACCGTTATTTAACACCGTTAATAACACCGTTAATAACGATCCGCGATGCTCCGCATCACCCCATGGTTCCCCTCGGGAAGATGGTGTATTTTTATTTTTCTTGTTTCACATCGAGCTCAGTGCTCACTGCTTAGTTTGTATTTGACATGTCTTCCGGGATCTGCCTGGGTGCGTATTCGGTACGTGTCTCAATATGTTTTTTGGCGGAGTGTGTGCTCTATATTGAATGATTAGCACACAGTTTCGAAAGGTCAGTAGCCCAAACTCTCGTCCGTGCGAAGGTGCACTCACTTGCGAAAGACAAACCAGGAAAGTGGGAAAAGCTGAACATGGAAACATATATTACTTTTGGGACCATGACTGCCGAGTTCAGCAGATTCGCGGATGCCTATTCACGGTGCATATTAACAATGTAAGGACTCTGGCTGTCTTACAGGGAAAAAAAAGCACACTTTTGACTTCTGGGAAAGCTCGAAATCAATGACTACAGAAGCACTCCCTGTCCGTTTTCTTGTGTGTTTATTCCTACTTGTCAAGGTTCTTTGTTACATTTAGTTACAATTTACTTCATGATTTCCGAGGTTCCTGCTGCTCCTTACCGTTCATTCCTCTTAAAATAAAAGGTGCCTACAAACGTTTACTGTCTGGTGAAAGTGCTGCGTGTCATCAACATTGCCAAACGTTTTAGCAGTGTGGCGGAGCTGGTCTACGCAGATCACTGCGGAGAGCCCACTCGAAATAACATCTTTGGCAATGGTTTCTTGATGCATGCGGCTTTCCAAACGAATTTGTGCCTTCAGTCCTCTCAGTAAACAGGCTCAGCCATGTTTCTTTCTGATCTTATCTTTACTTTCTATGTGACAAACCCTTACATATAGTCAGACGCAGTGAAAATCTAGTCACTTGCTGACTCCAAGCAGTTTACATCTGTGATCGAGGCTTTTTTTGACGTCATAGCAGTTTCCAAAGCAAAAACAGTGTATCTTTAATTATTTACAGTGTATATCTGGTAACATAAGACGACATTAAGTTAACCGAGTTGCCTTTCAGCAAGTACCCTGCTCGGCAGTGTGCTTTGCGACAGGTGGACTACAGTGCAGGTCTTGCTAGAGTGGCCACTTGCAATTTTTCGAGGCTGGCCTGTTTAAGGTGAATTTTCAGACAAAAGTGCACGTACTTCTCAAGAAGCAGCCTTTCCGCAATGCAATCGTGTGCAGAGCACGCTTTGGACACAAGTGAGCTGTTTTTCCTTAGGACAGCGGCAATGGCCTTAAATGGTAAAGCAAGGCTCAAGATTTCTGTCGTGTACGAGAGGCCCTTGAACTGTTCTTCACATGCAGTGAGAAACTGCATGGCTGGGGTAGGTCAAGTTCTCACTTCCTCGAACATACTCGTTCAGTCTGTTGAGGGTGCTGTATTCACCATTGGAGTTGGACGTGAGGGCTCCCTTGCAAGTGTCGCAGTTTAGGGTTCTCATGACGGCACGGACGAGAAATCCGCTTACATATGCCACGATGTGACCTTCCTCCTTTGTCGTCATTACGGGGAAGTCGTTCATGATGCCCTTTTCCACAGCTGCAGGCTCTTGCAGTGGAGCTCTTCTATTTGTTGAAAACGGGTCTTCAAGATATTATCTGTCATCTACTGTGTAGCCAGACGTTTTGGGCGTGTGGACGAACTGATAGCAGAGATCATGCGAACAGCGCACTTGAATTCTAATGCACTTGGCACAGGTTTCTTCAAGCGAACGACAGAAAACATGTTCTAAAGGCAGTCCTGAGTCAGCCGACCCGTGAGCAGGTACGCATAGCCATGGTCCTTGAACAGATCCTCTTGGAGTTGATAGACAACTGTGTTGAAGTTATGACTCCTGCTTGCGAAGGCTTACAGTGGGCCATGACACCCATATTCGTTTGCCTGAATGTCCGTGCAGTCAGATCAAGCGTGCGAATGGCAGTCTGATGCTGCTGAAGGTCAAGGTAACTGAGGGCCACGACAGGATGTCTTAACGACATGAGAGTGAATCATCTGGAAACCAGCTCGCAGAAACAAGCGGTGCTTTCTGCCTCAGGTGGGAGCTGGCCTTGGTCCACCCTGTACTGAATGGCAGCTGGTGCGTCTCGAAAAAACTGGACAGCGATATTCACCTTCATTTTGGTGAAGTGCCCTTGACTTAGGTGAACATCCGATAAACCAGGGGCAATCATAAGGTTGTTCTCTTTGTTCCTATCGAGCGACGTTTCTGTGTATTTGAGCCTGATGGTGTCGCTGGGAAAGCCATTTTCTTTGATGATTTCCACTCTAAGAGAAAAAAATTACTAGAGCGCAAAAACTGGAATTGAGTTCTTCAGCAAGTGAGCCACATCCGCCATAAAGTAAAGGTGGCGTCCTTGAAGGGACTGGTGGGGAGTGCTGACTACTGTATTCGCGTCTCTTGTGCTCAAAAGTTTTAGCTCACGCCACATAGCCCGGTTTGCCGCACCCATGTCACAAGTCACCCCAAACACGTTCAACCCCACTTCAGAAGCGAACTGCACGAGTTTCAGAACGAAGACTTTGAGAAGCTCACCATCAAGCGACCGTCCCGTGAAATGGTAGGCCACTACCTGCTTCCACCGACTTGTTACTCCTCCCCACATGAACACCAAAGCGCGATTTGCGGCCTATAAATTTTTTTGTTGGAAGTGTGATGGACCTGAGGAAACAGTCCTGAGCTTGGTCTTGTTGAATGCCTTCCTCAATCTCCATTTCATCTAAAAACAAAGATGCGGTCTTGTTCACTTTTGTGCATTGTGTCGGCCTTCTTCTTCAAAACATTGAAACCACTTGGAGAATCCCAGGCAGAAAGAAAAAAAACACTGCATTTTTCTCATGAGAGTTTTGGAGCCGGGAAGTGGATAGCCGATGGTTCGGAGCACCTCGTAGCCCGTCGTGCCACAGGCAAACTTGACCTGGAGAGCTTGCTTCACGGTCGACATAGACCATGGCATTCCCCTGCTGGTTTTTCTGGCGAGTACCTTTCTCTGGTCATCAGCCAGGAACTGCGGATCCTTGCCTAGCATGCGAAGTTGCTGCTCTCCGCTCTTTGGTTCCTTCTTCAGGGCGACAATTTTTTTCTTTGCAGCTTCATGATGTAGCTGGAGGTTCTTGTACTTCTTGGTAATATATCACTCACGGTTTCCTTTAGCTGAAGGCAACAGAGGTTTCCTGCTCGTGCTGACATGCTCTCTGGTGTGGATTTTATGCCGGGTGGTAAGTCGTGGTCAGGTGGTGACGCAGTTTCGACGGCGCCTTTTGGCGCCAGATCCATGCGGTCATCTTCAGACACCCCGTCATCATAAAAAAGGCAGTGATCTTCAGAAATGCAGTCATTTTCATAATTGCAGTCATCCTCAGAGATGCGGTCAACCTCAGAGGTGCGGACATCTTGCAGGAACGTTGCCGAAGTGGTTGCTGACGTATGAAGTTGACGTCTTGCAGGCAAGCTGGAGGAGCTTGTTGCTGGATCTTTGCGTCGTTTGTGAATTGATGAAGTAGCCAAACCTCTTGGCACCAGCTCTACAGAATCATCTTCAAGGATGAGGTCATCTTGCATAAACGCTGCTGAAGGAGCTGCTGACATAGGATATCGTGTGGTGCTGCATTCTTTTGAAGTGCTATTCAAGATCTTTTAAAAAAATGTCCCGTCAGTCAAGGCCTCGATAGGTGATTCATGAGAGGTTCCAAGCAGTCTATCAGTGCAACCTTTCTTGGAGGCAGTGCTTGGATTAAGTTCCTGAAGAAAATTGTGTTGCTCATAGTTGGGCTATCCTGAAGTGGCTCCATGGCTCCCGGCCCTCCAGCCACATTGGTTGAGTCCCTGGCTGGCTCGTGGGGTTGTGGCACTGCAGCTTTCTTGGGGCTTGCGAGGTTGCACATTTTTGGAGAAGCTGGAAGAAATTGAATGGGAACATAATAATTACTATGACTGTCACGAAAAGTAAAACCTTCACAATAAAAACCACATGAAAAATCTGGCGACGAAAAGGGAGAATATTGGTGGCGCGAAATATTGTTTACAGCTCAGATAAGAATAAAATTGTATAAAACGTTAGTACCTTTTCGTTTGTATTTGTTTAATTTTGTATACATACCAAGGGACACTAAATAACACCAGTTTGGTTAACTTAATTTCACCCTAAAACAGAAGTATTTGGAATACTCTGAAAACTTGCAAACTGCAGCACATGACGAGAGGACATATATCTGTTGTCTTTCAGCAAACCGGTCTTGCTTGTTTCAGTTGGTTGAGATTGTCACTTTACTCACCTTGGGAAGTGAACAATGTTGGCACGGCAGTCAGTTTCAGACGCTGCTACCCATCTGCTCGCCTGTACTCAAAGCAGGATTTTTCAAAGTGCTCCTGAAAAGGTATGCCAGGCTTTTAAACACAGCACAGCATGGAAGGGTTCCTACGTCTGCTAGACCTTATATGGATGGGTTTCATCTACAACATGCTGGATCAAATAGTGATTCGACGTTTCAGACGAATTCTGTATTTGCATAGAACTAAGTAAAACAGAAAAGTGGTTGCACTTTTTGGACAAAGTACTTTTATGATGTGGCGTTACGTGAGCTGCGTATTTTGATTATATATTTCTCTGCAAGACAAGACGCTGAAAACGTGTTCTCATGAGGGCGGTCCACTGTTAATAACGGTACATGTATCAGAGGGAGGCCTTTCTCTAGTCGTCGTGGCACATTTTCTGTACATCGCTCCTGAGCTGATGTTCAGGAGCGATGTACAGAAAACGCGGACGGTTTTTTGGGGTAGTTAAAGAACGGCGATGATTGCGCGTCAATCGCTTTGTAAAAGTAGCGTTACGAATGCGAGCGCACGGGCGTCTCGCCCGCAGAGAGTGGTCCCCGAGCCTAGTCCCCGCCTCGACGGCCAAGATCTGAAGACGCGTTGTTTGATCGAGGGATATGAAGGGACCCTGTACTTCGTCTCACCTTAGCATAGACTAACCGCCAAGGCTGTGCCAGCACGAGACAGTACCACTGACTGCCCTAACTGGCGCTCGTGCTGCACGAGCGCTCGAACAGCCTCCGAGACGCCGTCCAGGGCAATTCGCTCGCGATTTTAGCACGTCCGGCCAACAGTATTCCATGCTAAGCTGAGACGAAGTATATTTTCATCACTTCGCGACACTGTGCGCACTCGGGACCGAAAATTTTTGTACTTACAATGCAGACTAGCGAGTTAGTCTTCGGTTCCCTGAGAGGCCTCCTACTCCTGATCTGAGACATCCACGCCGTCCTCCGTTCCGGCTTCGTTGGGAATCGGTACAGCTTCGCACCATGTCTGGAACTTCCCCCACAAAACGGAATGCAGCACGCTGGCATCCCGCCTATAAAGCTCGCTCGCATAAGCGGGGATCGCATTTCGCTAACCAAGAAGATAGCCCTAACGGGAATTAGCCCTGTTACAAAATGGCTGACGAAAGTAGCGGGCTAACCAGTCTCACAACATTGGTTTGTCGGCAAGTGGTATTACAAAGGATGGCACCACTCTAGCCAAAGCGAACATGAAGGCACTCTACACAAGTCCCGCGAGCACACGATCGTGCGATTCAGCCTTATGAAATCAGAGGTCACTTTGCAGGGTTCACCGATGCTGCGTTTACACCTTCCAAAGGTTTTTGACGCCCATCACGAAAGGTGCCGATTAAAATGTTAAAAGGTTCGAACAAACAGGACAAAAAACACACACGTACGACACGCATGGCACCTGTCCGCGTCGTACGTGTGCCTTTTTTCGTCCTGTTTGTTCGCGCCTGTTAACCTTTTAATCAATATGAACCAACTAGCACAAACCAAAGTTTTATTCCAAAGGTGCCCATCGAGGTCCAGGCAAACAACCTAACGTGTCTACTCCTGGTTTGGCGTAGTTAGAATGTTTCTTTCTTTAACATATTTGTAATGATTTGCCCATAGAGTTCTAGTTTAATGCAAATATTTAAAAAAAACGATCCTTTGTCAGAGAATTAGAAAAGCTCATTAAATTCCTGAAAAAGAAAACGATCACCTAGAACGTTCAATGGCTTCGCCGATTTATGTCATTTAAATTATCAAGAAAATATTTTCGAAGAACTTATGCACAGGGAAATGTTTCTGAATTATTTATCGTAAAAATATAAAGCAGTATATCATTCGTTTATGCTTCTTTAGTCATTTGCACATCATGCTGGTCTTAACAATCGGTATATATTTTCAAAATTTTGCGGGGATTGTCTTGTTCACCTGGAGTAGCGGGACTGGGTTGAAAATATCCCTGTGGCATATCACGAAATAAATCTTGATGCATCTTGAAGGCACCCATTTTATGATTAAAATACAATTAAATGCGAAAGTGCAAGCGATTTAGGCAAGAATGACTCCAGGGATTGTTTTCGTCGTTACCCATTTTATAGTTGATGCGCGGTTTTGTGTAAATATTGTTACTTGCGGTGGCCTTCATACCGTCCGAAATAAAAACAAATCACGTACTGTAGTAATGTGAATTCTTTTTTCTTGTTTTTTTTTTTTTTTTTGATAAAGATATTTGTGGTAGCCTTAAATTTGGATCTTTTCTTGTTACAACTTTATTGCACCCCTCAGCGCCCTCGTTTGAGTAAAGGCCTTTCTAATCATTTTAATAACATATAGCCAGTCTACAATAAAACAACGTTTCACTCCCTCTATTTATGACGCATCGTAGAACACTTAGTTCAATTCATAAGCGTCATTCTTTCTTTCTTTATTTCTTTGAGCTGACGACAGACTGTTATGCATTTTACTTACTCTTTGGGAGTAACTCCAATCGAACGCGTGACTGTGATAAAAGATCTCGGTGTGTGCCTTCATAGCGCGTTGTCATACAATGCTCATGTTTCCTTTATTGTTGACCGTGCGTTGAAAACTCTTGGTATCTTATCTCGTACAACTAGAAAGTTCAGACGCCCTGCTTGTATGATTCGTTTATTTTGTACTTTAGTTCGTTCACGGCTTGAATTTGCCTGTTTTGTTTGGAATTCTCTAACAAGTCCAGTCTTTAAGTATTGAATAACTGCAAAAAAGAATGATACGCATTTTATATGATAGACATTTTCAGCGTCGCGTTTATTATGATTATGAATTTGTTCTTAAAAGCGTTTTACTTAAGTCTTTGTCAAATAGAAGACTCGAGCGTGATCTGATTTTTTTTCGCAGGGTTGTAAACGGTTGGACTGATGCTAGTCAATTTCCGAATGCTGTCAATTTTCATGTTCCTTGTCGCGTTAATAGAAATTTTACTGTCTTTTATATTCAATTCATGTCTAAACTCTCACCACTGTCCTGTATGCAAATTGCATTTATTCCATCGCATCATCTAGCTTGGACATCTTCCCATATCTCCCAGTTTTCCGCCAGAACTTGGCGATTCTAGTTGAAAGTTGAAACTCTATTACATTTTGTGTGAAATGTGCGACCTATTTTTTAGTCATGCTAATTTGTACATTTTAAGCTGTGCGTGTGCTGTGTTTCTTCTATTTGTCTTGTGTACTTCAATGTGAAGACCCGCGTGGTTGCTTTGGGGCACTTTAAATAAACAAATTATTATTATTATTATTATTATAGCTCTCATGCGTAGCTCAGCAAACTTTATGTAGCACGGGTGCTATTGTGAAAAAAAACGCATGTTGAACATCTAGTTTTAACTGTAAGTGATTTATTTTGATGGCATCCTCTTCACACCTTCTCATGGCGCAACACATATTCCATGTTTGCAGATCTGTAGGAAGATAGGACCAATCAATTTTAGAATCATGTCTTAATTTTAAATTCAGCGGACGTATCGTCATATATCGTGTTGGTGAAAGCACCTTAAATTTGCAGGGACATTTTACCTTTGACGTTCCGCACCTGGTGCCATCCGGGGCTGGTGTTTCTTTTAACGAAGATCTCCCATTCACAATAGGCGTCCTACATCTTAGAATGCATTGTGCGAGGCGGTCGTCCTGCAAATAATGCTAGGATGAACTTTGATTTTATACTGTTACCTTATGAGCTATAAGACTTGGTTTTTAGGGGGCTATTTTGTGTGGCGTGCCTATTTACTGTATTTTGTGTTTTTTTGTTTTCATTTTCACACAAAATCGAAAATGTTGTCAAAGCTGTTCTACGCTGAGACCTCGGAGAACAAAGTATTGCAATTTATAGAATGACCAGCGCAAATACAAAAAGTACGGAAGCCAGTTTCAGTGCGAAAGCGTTCATCTGACCAAGTCAGTCGCCGACCAGGGTTCATGAATTTCTGGGTTCTCTGGTAGTAAGTAAATGTACTGTCTCTTTGTAGCCTGCTGTCGCGTTGTGATCTTGTTTATTTTGAAATTTACCCCGTGCTAGAAAACGCCACCCAAAACGCTAAGTAAAACGATGTAGGGCGCCAGGCAACCTAAAGAAAGTAATGAAAGATCTTCCGAATTAAACAGAAGTGTCAGGAAAATAATACAATTAAGAATGGTGACATGGTAATCCTGGAGCCGGGGAAGAGAAGGGACGTGGGACAGACACAAAACTCCAATGAATGGTTTTCGACATACCACAAGTACTTTGATTTATATTACTAACTATATCAATACTATATGACTTCCGAAATTGTGCTATTTCAGCTCCCAATTTTTTATCTGCTGCTCTACACGATGCAGTCGCCAAGGTTACACTTACCTATAGCACTTTCTTTAGTCTTAAACTGGTCGCGGGAAATCTCGCTCAGCAGGAAGTTAGTCTGCCTGAGAGGAAGAGCCTTGTACCGAAGTTTTGAAGGGTAACATTGGCTATACGAGTATGACATAGTTAGTGCCATTGATGTCCAGCAATATTACTTGCACATACTGGAGTAAAATTTCAATTCACCAGTTCAGATATAGCAACTACATTCGTTGTTTGCAGACTTGGGAAGAACTCCGTTAGATATGACGGATTAGTTGTAATTCAATACTTTTTGAAGTAAATATGTAATTTCCACGTGACTTTTTTTTTCGGCAGTAATTTCTAATTTAATTTTGTTACAAAATATTGGTAACGGATTACTTTAATTACTCGTTAATTTTTTTTAACATGAACATAATAAAGAAACTGGAGCAATACGAGCAGTCAGTTCAAAGGCATAGAGTGAGCAAGTTCAACAAATTTAAATAGAAACCATCGTGAAAAGAAGAATAGCCAGGCAAAAAATCAATTTTGCGTCTGACCGCTCATCAGAACCACTAGAAAGACGTGAAAATACTATGCGAAAAACAAAGACCAAGAAGACAATGCCAAGTAGACTTAGCTGCTTTCCATCGCCTTCCATCGCATTCTTCTTCTGAGAAACCTTTTCGTGTTTAATTGCATTTGACATTTACACCACTTGAAAGGCCCGTATCTAATGGGAGCTTTCGTAGATCGGTTCCTTACCTCCGCATCGCCTAGCAGAGGTAGATTCTGCTACTGAACAGGCCCACCGCTAGCTTCGGCTGCACAATTCCAGGGATCATTTCCGGACGCTGTAAGCTAGCGAGATGGCGGTTTTGTTTGCAGCTTTCGCCACCTTCTCAGCTTACAGTTCAGCCTTGCATTCACAATCTTCCTCTCAAGTGACGTATTTTATTTTTACATGGACTACCGGTAATACGGGCGTATGAGAAATAAAAAGTACTGTTGCAAAATATTTTTGAAAAATGTCAGAATTATTTCTATTGTTATCTATTGTTTTCTGGACAAGTGTACGGAAAAAGTTACGTGAAAGTAATTTGTAACGTAACGAGAAAATGTAATCCGTTATTTTTCAGCGAAAGTCATTTGTAACGGTAATCCATTACATTTGGGGCTCGTTAATTCGTAATTGTAATCCATTACATTTTTGAAGTACCGAGCACAAGTATGGTTGTTTGCAGGCTTAGGGACGCAGAAATCTGTTCTCTGTTCACGTTTACGTAGCCGGGTGGCAGCGTGTATTAACGCGCCGGAGCTCAGAACATCTCCAGCGAATGAGATCAAATCGATGGAAATCAGCAATGAATCGGCGTGCGTTCGTGTTCTATCATTGCGGCATGCACATCAAAGACCCTATGCATCAGTCGTACAGCGCTGGCTAAATTTCTTATCTACAACGGAGGCATCAGACACCCCTTGGGGCAGAAGTCACTGCCTGAATTCCTGAATTCCGTAAAACCCATTACTCACAGGGGAGCGAAAAAAGCAGGGGCGAGCTATCAGAGACTTCTTGTATTAAAGTGATAACGACAAATTTTAATGGTTATTGCACAATTCCACCTTGGCACTTTTACAATCTCCAATGCCCCGGGCCTTTTTCCCGAGTGTCAATAACTCCGTCGACAAAATCCCTGCCTTGCTTCGCCCGAGTATCAATGCTCCTATGCTCGATTCCCCGCTATGCCAGTGCTGCGACTCATTAATCAGCTCTGCTATTCGTGATTATGTGTTTGCTTAATGCTCATTAATCAAGCGAAGTTTTAGGATGTTTATTTACAAAGAAGTGTCTAGTGTTTTGTATGGGAAATGTCTACGCTACTTGAATGCCTCAAAATCCCTGGATCAACTTCAAGAACCTACGAATATTCAGCCTGCCGTTGGACAAACCTTGGTTTTTGTCAATAACTTTTCTTCACCGTGGCTATGCAGCTAAGAACCTAGTATTTGAAACATCTACAAGCAGTTTTATAATTTTCGTTCTTTCTCTGAAAGCAATAATTGAATCCGTCGACTACAACAGCCTTTTTGCGTTCTCAAAAATGTTTCCTTCGTGTGCCGCAGCCTGCCTGGTTTGGAAAGAATTTGCGACTTTAACACTCTTAAGCATAAATACGGCTCGCTGTGACAGATGTCTGTCTTCGCCATTTTTCGCAGAAATCAGGATTTTAAATAAGATAATGCCAAACTGAGGAGTACTTTCTTATTGCAGTTGTGTAAATTATATCTCTGTTAACGTCCAGTTTGTGCCCTTAGCGATAGCGATTTAAATTTGTTCGAGAGGTGCGGCAAGGTTGTTTAGGCACGTGTCAGCACGCGGGAGGTGTTTTATCTGGTTGATTGGTTTGTTTTTCTACATCCCCTTTCTCATTTATTTTCTTTTTCGGGCACAATTAAAACTTCCAGCAGCCAATCGGCTTTGTGTCTGTGGGCTCTTTCCAATACTCCGTTTTTCCGCCTTTTTTTAAAATTTACGTTGAACCAATTAGCTTAACTCTAATCCTTGTAAAAATTGAAGTCATGTGTCACATCTTACGACTTCAATATCTGAACAATGCACAAATCCACAGTGTTTTGGTCTGGCCGGACAAAGAAAGTAGGGCAATCGAGTAGGTCGGTTGTGTGTAGGTGGTTTTAGAAAGCTGGGGATTTGGGAGAGGGGGTTGATAACGCGGAGGATGTGTAACGGGCGTTTTAAGACGAGGATTTTGAGATTGGGTCTTTTTGTGTATCACCCATTTTTAGTGCCTGAATGATTTACCGGAAAAAACATATCAGCTCAATACTGAGGACTGTCCTTATGAAGAGGCATATAGTACTGCAGCGGCAGCAATCAAGGCAGTGGGCATGCAATTATCTACTATTTTGATTATTTACCCGAGACTGGGTTGAGAGAACTAGAAAACCGTAGAACACAATAAAAAAGTGACAGAAGGATAAAGTCTCAAACTCAGCTAAAAGTGTATTCACTGCACCTCTCTTTTATATATATTCTACCCCCTAGGTCGCCACCCTTTGCACGTAGAAGGTCACTTTATTTACTGAGCTCACAGCCAATCCCTGTTGCACACCCAGAACTCTTCGGCTCTGCCACTTGTCCCCCCTTTGAACACAAGCAGTTTGCGCCGACTCGCGAGTACACGCACGTAGACACTTAGAGAGAAAACCGAGACGGCCTCCGCGAAATGGATGCGCCACTGGCATTCACTTCGAGACGTCCTCCTTTCATTGAACAAACATTTTTTTTCACGAACTACAAAAAGACACAAACAAACAAACTGAAATTTGAAGGAAAGCTTAAGCGTTATTGAGCTGCAAAGACGCTTGGCTTTTGCAATCGCCTATCGTATTTATTCTAACAGTTTCTCTAACTACTCTTCATTTCCTTGCGGTCTTTGGGCACGACATATGTTTCTGACCACTGGAATGACTCATTTCTGCATACTTGGCATGATTCGCTACTTATGAGTTGGGAGTTTCGAATTTGGCTTTTCGCCAATGCTCACTTAATTTTCCTAAATGTTATTTAGACATTAAGGGAATGCCTTCAGACAGCTGCGCGGTCAGGCGAGAAAATCGATTCCGATTGTTTGGAAGGGTCGATGAGGCGGTGTTAGGGAATGCAAAGGGCCTGAAGAATGTGTGGTTCGGCTCTTGCAAAGCTGACATTGGTCACACGTGCGAATGTACTTGTTGATGCTGCGATACATGCCGTTCCAGAAGTAGTCTGAACGCACGCGGAAGTATGTCTTTGCGAAACCGAGATGTCCAGCGGTAGGGTCATCGTGGTGTGCTTGGATGAGTTCGTTTTCGAGGGTCCGAGGAACAACGAGCAGCCAGGGTCGTCCATGTGACTCGTAGTTCCGCCTATAGAGGACACCATCACGAAGAGTGAAGAGACTAGCGCGCTGTTGAGTGTGCCGCGTGAGAGATCCAGGAAGCCCCATCAAGCATCGTATTAGTGGCCGGATATTCTGATCGGACCAACGAGGTAGAGGGGCTTAGAGTGATAAACCGGAAGTTCGCAAGTGGATCCCCCCCCCCCCCCCCCCCCGGTTGCCGCTATGTTGTACACAAATGTGACCACTCGTCACGTGACCTCCCAAGAGCCGTGACGTCACCGGTAAGATGGCAGCGCCCAGAGCTGGCGCATGCGGGTTTGTTCGGTGCGCGGTAGCTGTGATGTGGAGCTACTTTTCGACGACTTCGGGCTTCCTCGTGCTCGCTGACGCAGGTATAATGTAAAAATATGGAGGAATGAGACTTTATACCTTTTATGCGCATGGTCGCTCTGGATCATCTGGATATTAACACCTATGAGACAGAATCAGCCGTATCGCCGTACCGGTGCTCGGATTCCCGGATGTGTTCGAGGATCGATAGAACCTTGAGTGCTTTTAGCATGAACTTTTCGCATTCTCTTAGCTTTTTTTGAACGCTGTAATGTCTGAGAATTGACGCGAAATGTATGCGTCGGACGTAGGGCCCAGGGAAATTTGTTTCAGCCCTAGGCAGCTGCATAATCGCAGCAACTTTTAGCGAGGAAGCTCCTAAAAAAGTTGAAAAAATGTTGACCACCATCCCTTTCAACCTCTTCAATAGATTTTTTTTTTTTAGATGTGGGCCGCCTATACTTTGTTTGACCATAACTTGGAAAAGAGCAACCGCCACAGCCCCCTCAACCCAATCGGAGAGGCAGAGGGAAGGTGTGTGACAAATCTGTGCAGATGAGCACTGCGATGATATGTTGTCATGTGCCTCTTTCCAACCTACTTACTGACTGACCGAGACCGTAGCCTTCGCTGTTTGCCGAATTGTGATGAAACGGACTACTTTAATTGCCCAAGGCCTTCATACTTTGGACATTTGTTCGACAAGAATGTTATGAAACGTGTCGTCCGGTTTTCGTACTCTATGTTATTCGCCACAAACACCGTATCACTGTGAACTTGGCTCAGCACCTATTGGACTCGAATGCTGCATTAGCCTTTGACGTAAACTGGGGCCCATTTGTGTTCTTCACGCCGAAACAAATTGGTGACAGATGTATTGCTTGATGGGGTTTTGCACCGGGTCTCTTGTGTCATACGTATAGGAAGTGTCCTGCTATATAACAATGCATCCATACTATTAAACTATATGCTCAGAGGTGTGTTTGTTTTTGCACTCAACAAGTTGCAGCAATAATTATTTCTTACGGGTGTAATATTTATTTTCGGTAGCTGTGCCCGGTTTGTGCTTATTAATGTCCGTGTGCTTTGATGTTATCATGTGTGTAGCTTTAAGTGTCCTTTCTGCAACGCCTACAGAGGCCCTTAGAGGAACTAAATTATTAAACAACATTTTCACATCACTGGAGCTGGTTTTCGGATGTTTAGCATCCGAAAACATGTTTAGCAGAAGTGGAATGAGTGAAGCAAAATGTAATCAGTCTGGTATGTCCCATCAATTAATATTGAGGGGTAAGAGATGCGGGTGTCCTCAGAAGGTCCAGCACGTGCGGTCAACATAATTCTTTTTGTAGATACTCTGAAGGCGTAAAGGCGAGCGGAAATATGTTTATCTGGTTAGTGTACCAAATATGTTTATTTCCACTTAATTACATTATTATTGATTCTTAGAAAATGGTTCCATAACGAGTTCTTTCTGCGACAGTCTCGTGTCAGGCGTTCAGTCGTAGTACCTGTGCTCCTTGCTGTCGGATGACGTTCCTGGCACGTCGGCGTTCAGTTTGGTGGAGTGGCAACTTTGACCGACAGATGCCGTCTTGTAATCACAGGTCATGTGAAGCCACTGACATTTGATTCACTGAAGCTGCAGAGCTGAATTCTAAGCCGCAAATTTTCCTCGTAGTTCTCTGCGTCAATTCAGCAAGCTCTGGCATGTAGTGCTTACGTGGCTGTGCCTTTTGCTGCACCGTTGACTTGTTGGCTGGCAACAAGTCCAAGCCATTTCACTTCCACTTTCTAATAACTATTTCTTATGTATCCCGCGACCACTGCAACTTGTGTAAGTCTCGTGTGACAAAGTGAAGTCGGGTGATCCTTGGTGTCCAGTTTTGAGAATAACCAACCATCCTATTTCTTCAAGACACTCAGCGGCATTCTCCCTCAATGTTGGAAATTGTCTGCTCCGTTGCGTGGACACAGATAATTGGTGTCAGCAAATTATTAGGCATTGTCTTTGGACACCAAATCAACTGTCCTTGCATTGCCGCTCACCTGCTTTGTCATGCTTACCTCCCGTCGAGGTGATGGGGATCAGAAGCTTCAGGGTAATGTCAGCACCAGGGGCAAAGGCCGCCGAAGATAATTCTCAATGTCCCGCGAACACTCCTCAAGACGTGGTCGAAGGTCGTTCGGCACAAACTCTTGCAGGCCAATTCATTGGTACGGGCACCTCCAGTAGACATGTTCGGCCTCATGCAGTGGTAGCAGAGTGGTTTTCGGTCGACCATTCGCAGCACCTCCGTTTTCCTCGGTGTACTTGTTTTCAGCGAGAACATACACTCGTTCTTTCTGATGTCAGGAATGCTTCGGCGTTAAGGTGTCTCGTTAAGTTGGCATTCAACACTAACGGGTGGCCGGTGGTGGACGTCGTGACCTTGTGGCTTAAGTCGCCCTCGGTTCGTCAGGTGCCGCTTTGCTCGAAGAAGTCTTCAGTTGAAATGCCTGTCGAACTTGTTCCAAAACAGTCTCGGCAATCAAAATAAAGGCTGGGCAACTGACGGCAGAAATAAGCTTCCTGATCTCCTCCCGGACAACAATGTCGATGATGTTGCGGATGCCCGGGAGTCTGGCGTCGAAGTTGCAGCTGGATGACTCGAGTGTCGAGACGCTGGGGAAAAGAGTCAAAGTACAGGCTAGCTGGTGGAAGTCAACCATTTCGTCGTTTACCCTGAGACTGGGGGGTTTTTTTGAAGAGCAGAAGAAACAGTGTGCAACCTGTCTGTTTTTTCTGTTTCTTCTGCTCTTCAAAAAAAAACCCCAGTCTCAGGGTAAACGACGAAACGCTGGGGAGTTGTTGATAGTGACAGGCTCGGGCCTGCTGTGTGCATTAAATGTTGGAAGCCTCTTTAATATAAACCCTTTGACTTGTCGTGGAGTTGCGGACAAGGCTGCCGAAGGTGCTGTCCCTCACATGAGGGGCATGGGATTCTTAGCTTCTCGTCTTCTGTCAACCAGGGTGGCGTGGGTGCTCGATCAGGCACAAAACATCCTCCAGGAAGGCAGCGACGCTCTTGTTGGGGCCGTGTCCTGGACAGAATCAGGAATTCGGCTCTCTCTCGCCAATGTTGGCTGATGAACGTGCACCTCAGCTCGATCTTGCAAACTTCCCATGACGTTGAGGAGGATTTGTGGTTCTCAAACCAGTGCCTGACAGTTTCTCCTACGAGCATGAGCTGGTTGTCTGTCCACCCACTGTGGCGGGCAACACGGTCATATTGTTCAATCCAGCCATCGACGTCTTCATATACTATGCGTGAAAGGCCGTCGGAAAATGAGGTGCGACGGGCATACAAACAATGGTGGGAGTGGACGCGATTCGCTGCTACAGGTTTGTCATTTTTGGCTTAGTCAGCTTCGGTTTTTCTGGCAAAAGACCGAATTCCGGTGGTTCCTGCTGGTAGCAGCGACCGACTCGGATTTCAGGTTCTTCGTGGTCGAGGTTCGTCTTTGTGGTACTTGCTCGTCTTGCGGTCTTTCTGCAGGGCTCGGGACAGCACTTGGTTGACGGCTCGCCAGCGGTTTAAGACGCAGGATAGTCCGCCACCCGTGTCCCGTTATCGGGCAACTCGGCTGAGGAGCTGCCAAGGTGCACAGAGTGAATGGCTATGGGTAAAGCACCCAGCAGCTCCACCAGAACATATGATGACAGCCGAGCATGGCCTGAAACTTTCCAGAATTGTAAATATTGATAGAAGATAGGCCTGGAACAAGCATCCGTGACAATATAAAAAAAACAGACAGAACAGAGTCGAATCTGACCACTAAAGAAGCTGCATTGCTTTTGTGGCATTCTGTCCGAATAAATCCTCTCATTCGGGGTTTTGACTGCCGTGGACGAACTGAACTGAAATGGATGTGAGACCACTTTTCTGGTAATGAGTCACTGCAGACTGTCGCCGCAAAGCGGCGTGAACGGGTGAGCTGGGTAGGTAGCAGGCTCGATGAAATGTCCATACAGCTTGCAATTCGCGTAACGAGTGTTGATGAAACGTTTGTGTCGACGAAACGTGCGACGGACCGGCAGAATCAATTCCAACTGCAACACCTGTGCTCCGTGAAAGTGCACGTCTACGCCAGAACAATTTAGGGAGCACACAACATCACGTGAAGCACGGCACAGGAACTACCTGCTTAATTGCAGCTCTCCGGTACGCCCCGCAACCAAAGTGAGCCTTCAGTTATTTAAACGAAGCTGCACCACGATTGCACACTGCCAAGCACGACTCACGCAATTTACATAGCTAAACTGTGTATCCAAATATATTGCAAGCGCTTCACTGCAGACCTCGAAGATTCCGATGGTCAACAGAGCAGAGAAACGTCGCCTTAAATTTTATCCTAGTGGTATCCGAATCAATCCGAGGTCCGAGCAATGTGGGGCATAATGCCTCTTCCGTAACGATATCCCCGTCGGTCACCAGCGAAATGCACACCGTTCCTCCGTATTTTCACGTAATACCTAAGTCAGACACCACGCTGAACTCTGAAGTCGCTTTCGACCGGCCTCGTATGACGGCTTCGCGCCTGAGATCAGCTCGCCGAGACGAACGACAACCAACAATGCATCCGACAAACTCCGGCCCAGATGGGGCCAGCCGCTGCATGGGCGCTGTCATCTTTCCTGTGACGTCACGTCTTTGGTTTGCTCATGTGACGAGTGGTCAAATGTGCCTACAATGACAGCCGCCTTGTGGGGGTCACTTTCGAGTGCAGACCGGAACCCCGGTTTATCGCTCTAAGCCCCTCTACCTCGTTGGATCGGACGCTCGAGCAGCTGCGATCTCAAGGGTATCTAACAGAGTGATGGAAGAATTGTGGTCACTTGGAGCGTCATGTGAAATGTCAGTGGGCAGAGGGCATCGGGACAGCGCATCAGCATCGAGATGACACTTTCCTGACTTGAATACAACGCTAAAGTCGTAGTCTTGAATTTTCAGCGACCACCATCCAAGGCGGCCAGATGGATTTTTAAGGCTGGCAAGCCAGCATAGGGCGTGGTCATCTGTAACAATATTAAAGTGGCTGCCATAAAGATATTCATTTATATATTTTTTTTCAGTACCTTCAAGGCCCAGGGGCGTTACAGAAGGGAGTGGTGCAAAACATAAAAACAAACAACAGGTACTTAATTCAGAATTTCGATATCGCCCGTATTAGTGCTATACATTCACGCTCTGTAATACTGCAATTTATCTCACACTTAGTTAGGGTTCAACTAGAGTATGCAATTACGCGTGGGCGACTATTTACATTTTGTTCCAGAACAGCCCCCACGCCATGCCCCCTGGCATCCGTTCGGATTTCCGTGTCAGCTCCCGGCACGAAGTGGTCAAGTATTGGGACGGTAATGAGTGCACGTTTAAGAAATAGGAATGCCTTCGCCTGGGGAGGTCCCCATTTGAAGGTAGTGTATTTTGAAGCAGTTCGTTTAGCGGTTCGGCGAGATCTGAGAAACGAGGGATCAACTTCCGGAAGTACGTACAGAGCCCAAGAAAAGACCGGATGTCTCTCGTGGTTCTGGTAATCGGAAAGTCCGAGACAGCTTGGACTTTGCTGGGGTCTGGGCGGATGCCTTACGAGCTGGCTAGGTGAGCCAGAATCCGAATTTCCCGAGCACCGAAGGTACACTTTTTTTAGTTCAACTGCAAATTAGCGGAGCGAGAGCAGTCCCTAACTTGCTGGACCCGATGTAGATGATGTTCAAAGGTTGAGGAGAATAAGATAACATCGTCGAGGGAGCAGAGGCATATGTCCCATGATCATCCGCGTAGAACACTGTCCATCACCCGCTCAAACGTCGCGGGAGCGTTGCACAGGCCAAAAGGCATGATATTAAATTGGAAGAGACCGTCCGGAGTCACAAACGCAGTTTTCGGTTTGTCCGCGTTGGCAAGCGGGATTTGCCAGTAACCGCTACGGAGGTCAACAGATGAAAAGAACGAAGAGCCTTGAAGTGCGTCGAGCATGTCATCGATACGAGGGAGCGGATATACGTCCTTTTTAGTTACCCTGTTTAGACGCCGGTAATCCATGCAAAAACACCACGAAGCGTTTCTTTACTTTACGAGAACCACAGGGGAGGACCAAGGGCTGGGTGACGGCTGTATAACATTGTTTTGCAGCATATCAGTCACATGGTCTCGAATCACTTACGTTCCGCAGGGGAAATACAATACGGGGACTTGCATTTCCGGTTTCAATTTTATGGTACACCAAAGATGTCTGTGGGAGTACTGAGCAGTTGAAGTCAAATAAGACGCTATAAGCTTCCAGAAGACTGGAAAGAGCTTGCCTTTGGTTCGTTGTTAAGCAGCTCTCAGTCATCAGTGTTGTATATTTGGTGGAGCACTGGGTTTGAGGAATTGGGTGCGAATGGAGATGGCACGTGTCTTGAGCCAAAATGGCCAGGCTATCATGATCGAACGTCCGGATGGTTACAAGACCAGCTCCTCAAGGTAATATGAGCGGCTGCGCAGAAGTGTTTGTAACACATAAATTATTTTGGCTTGCTATTACGGTGACGCTAAAGTATAGCACAAGCAAGCCCTTTTGCAGAAATGTGGTAAGCAGTGGCTCGACAAGACCGTAATCTCCTTGGAAGCTGAACTAAGGCTGCAGTGTTACTCCGACAGCAGTCAATAGTGATATATAAATCGGCTGTAATCCGAAGGACAACAGGATCACAATCCGCTGATTCGTCGGTGTCAGAAGTGTTTAAATGCAGCCGACGTTCACCACAGGAAATCCCATCCCAGTATCACGTCAGCCACGCAGTTCGAGAGGACTGTGAAGACAACAACGTAGCGATGGAGCCGAGAGTCACTGAGAGTGTCGAACAGCCGAGAGGACGAAATAAATCTCCATTTCCCATACGTAAAATTCGTACAGGTGCTGGCCTCAATACTTTGCGCAAACGCGTCGGAAACTGTCAGAGATACAGGATTTGGCGGCATCGGTGTCTACGCGGGCTATAAATTTTTGTCCGTCAATTTCAATAGCAACAGTCGTTGGGCCATCTCCAGAATTATTTATAATGCAATTTCGTGGCGCAGCCTGACCTCCTGTGGCGACGCAGGCTGCGGGCTTCAGTTTGACGTTGTTTTTGCGTCGGCGGCGACATTGATTGGTGACACGAAGCGCTGGCGTCGAGGCTAAGGAGACGGAGATCGGCCTCTGCGATTATCACGCTGTGAAAATGCAGCTGGGGTCTGGCGGTCAACGGGACGGCTGTCGTCCGAGGGGAGTAACGTGGATTAAGTTGAGAGAAACGGCGATACACGTTAGGGTTATCGCGACGGCGGCAGTAGCGCGCGACGTGTCCGGGTAAAGAACAACTAAAAGAGATAGGTCGCTGGTCTTCCGCTCTCTAAATGTCACTCCTTCGGCGCGGTGCGTAGCTTCGCGACGCTGGGGAGGCCTGATTGAAACGGGAGCCTGGGTAGAAGTGCTGCGCATCATGTGGCATGGTACAGAAGAGCGGCGGTACGGGAGGTGGTGAAGCTTATGCCGGCGTCGATGGCGTCAGTGATGCAAGACCAGCATGAAGTTCGTTCTAGACGACTTTCTGGGCGCTCTGCGCCTGAGGGTGGGTTTCGGTCGAGTCGGAAGGTGGACCGAGGTGATCAAGGAAGCAATGCAGCTCTTCACGAATGATCATGCGAATCAATGCCGTCAAGTCGACACCGGCAACACATGCAAAGGATACCTCTGGAAGGCGTTCGAGTGGTGCCTTCGAGATCCGTGCACTCTGCAGGTCTTCATATTTTTTACTCTCACCGATTAGTTGTTGGACTGTCGTGGGTGACTTTGGTGCAACAACGGCGAAGAGGTGTTGGGACAGCCGCTTAAACAGATGACGGATACGATTTTCTTCGGTCACGTCGGGATCCAATCTGGAGCAGAGACGAAGGACGTCCTCAATGTAGCTGGTGGAAGACTCGGTAATGGCTTGAAATCGGCGAGCCAGTTTGTCTTTCGCTCGCTGTTTGCGTCGATCTGGTTTTCCAAACGCCTCTGACAATGCGGCTGTAAAGGCGTCCCATGAACTCATTTCGTCCTCATGGTTGTCAAACCATTGCGATGTAGTGTCTTTCAAAAAGAAGACTGCATTAGACAACGTGAAGCTGTCGTCCCATCGATTGTGGTGACTTGAGCGGTCATCACTTTTCGTCCAGTCGTGGACATCGGTGTCAGGAGAGCCAGAGATAATAGGAGGGTCCCGTTCCCGGTTCTTGACGGTCGGTGGCGATGGAGTGGAACCGGGGGGTGGCAGGCTGTTTGAAGTACTCGCTCCTTGGGACAGGGTGTTAATGGTGCGTCCTCTACGTAACTCCAGAATAGGGATCAGCCGAGAGGTTGGGAAACGTACTGACCTCCACCACTTTTGAGGATGTTGAAAGGGTGATTTAATGAAAACTGGATAGAGGAGTTCAAGCGACAAGATCGTTGTGCATCAGCTGAAGAGCGCGCGCAGCTTGGCCCTCGTTTTTCAGCTTCATCTTCTTCTCCCTAACAATATGTAGACAATGTTTACGACGTAACCTTAAAGATAAGTGCTATAATCGATCATTAGTGTCTTACCGTGTGCTTATTGAATTTCGTTAAAAAATGCATGCTAGGGGAACAATTTGAACATCTGTATTATGAAGTGCCGTTCTGGGTAGACATTGTTGCGCGTAATACATCGGCACTCTTCATAAAAGCTTAAAAACACTCTTAAAATCAACAAAAAAGGTGCTCAAAAACCAAAAAAAACTTACCATATCTTCATGAAATCCATTCTCCTTTTTAAGTTCTTTCAATACATTTCTGCATGTTTCGTTTTTAGAAATAGCATCACCAGGCAATTTGTTTGTTGATATGAACTTGGTGTTCGTGACCGTATGCAAACATTTAAAATAGTCCATTCTGACATCAAAGTTGTTTTTTTAACATGAAAGAGAAGTTTTATTTATCAATAACGTGACAGTGAAATACAACCCTATTAGTCCCGTGAATCACAGCTATTTTAAGTCATGTATAATCAGTCTGCGTCAGAAAGAAATTTATGGCTCATGTTACTGGGAATGGGAAATTTAAATTTTATGCTCCCTAGCGAATGAGTACTACGCTTATATTTCATTTGTGTTGCATTTTACGTACCCAAGGGCAAACTTGATTATAGATACGCAGCAGTTGGAGAATTTATACTTTCGCGTGTCACTGAGGTTCTTCAAAATGCGACCCATTATATATCCATCGTCGAATGAACATGCGCTTGAGCCTGGTGAACCTGGCAGGTTTGATGGCGCACCCTTGCCGTCGTCCGGGCAACCAAGCCTGCGCTTTAAAAACTGTTTTAAATATCCAATTCAGTTGTACGCACTTGTCATGGAAGAAAGATACAAGCATCTGTACTCCGTTCCCAAAGCTGACAGTCCGGTGGGAGCTAAGCGCTCGCAGCATCAACCAGCACCCCTCCTTTCAGCTCCGGACCCAGCTGTCTGAACGTGGGCGGAACTGTGACCAAGTGACCAAAGCTGAATGTACGACTTTTCCGCCAGCACGTAGCTTCCACTGCACTGTCAGCTTATGGATGGATGGAGTGCAGTGGTAATGCGGAATTTTTTATATGAGAACCATCGTGTACGCTAAGCCAAGTCGTGTTCGCGTCAACAATATAATTGTCTGTATTCTTCATCTGACACCAATAAAGATCAGAAATAAAAATAGATTAAAACGCGGACACAAGCTCCTATTTATTGGGAGTCTGCGCTTTCGGCACCAAAATTAAAGACAGCCAGGTTACGGTAAAAGAGATAGGAGGGGCGGCAGGAAGAAGGAAAGCCAAACAAGTGTCATAAGATGACCAGCTCTTTTACTTTTGTATATTGCGAAAAACCAAAATAACTACCATTTGCTACCCCCTTTTGTAGTGGGAGTATGAGGATGAAGCTGACGGACGGGGAAAGAACCTAAGGTACGACTAAGTGAAAATGGCCTCAGGTACAAAGAAGTATGATATCTTTCGCAAGAAGATAAAGCTAAAAGAAGATATAAAGAAGAGTTTCGGAAAGTAACCGCAGATTTCTAGGGGCGCCACACTCCTTTTTGTTTCTTTCTGTCGTGTTCTGTCTGTTGT
This sequence comes from Ixodes scapularis, assembly GCF_016920785.2. Lineage (NCBI taxonomy): Eukaryota > Metazoa > Arthropoda > Arachnida > Ixodida > Ixodidae > Ixodes > Ixodes scapularis. The sequence continues at coordinate 26,916 of NW_024609843.1, forward strand.
CTCTCCAGTTTTGGCGGCCGGTTCGGGCGTTGAAGTATAAGCTTTCCCCTTATAAGGCACGGATGATCTCTGCCAGACATCATCGTTTAAACGCAAGTATATCGGGGTACCTGTGCATTTTACAAGAACCATTTTGCTACGTTTTACTAACACCACGCAAACGTTTGGAAGACAACAAAATGACACAAAAGTTATATGCCACCGTTTTTATAAAAGAATAATACAAATTGGTTATAACGATTATTTCAGCGCCTCCAAGACTCGACCAGTAAATATTGCCGCGCGTGCAGCTGACCAAGCAGGCAGCGCGCTCGTGGCCTAACGGTTGTCGTGCTTGCCCTCCACGCAAAAAGCCAAAGTTGGATTCCTCGCCGCAAGTACACATTTTTGTTGGCTCTGTAATGTGATGTTCTCGTAAATTCGAGGACCGTGTTGCTGATTCGAGGTTAGAATGTTCTACCCGTCGTTTGCCAGTTTTGCAAGAGCGCAGGACTGTGCCTCCTCGACGACATCCTCGCCCGCTTACGACACCCGTTATTTTACCCCTTTGTTTTGGCGCAAGTGCGCCTTCATTAACTCTTTAGTTTCCACACCGAACACCCTCTCGTCACTTTCTTTACCCGTGACAATAAGTCAATTTGGTATACCCTCATATTTCTTTTTTATATTTAGCTTCAGTTTAGAAAATCAAAAAAGAACACTAGAAGCAATTTCGTTCGCCAAAAATTATTCTTACTTTTGTGAAATAATACTTTTGCCGGGCAACAAACAAAACGATTTTTTTTTAAATATCCTGCGCTCCTAAAAAAAGAGAACCATTCATTAAATAGCCTTTACGGTAGCGAATAACTGTTTGTGGCTGCCGTAAGTCTGGCTGCGTATGTAGGAGCTTGCTCTCATAACTTGCTTATCTGCGATCCGCGCAATGAATGCGGGAATCGCTAAGTACTGTTATTCCTGGAGTCAATCATGAAACGCTGCTACATATCTTGAAGTTTACCAGCAAAAACATTTCCATACTTGCTTAGCGGAAATGGGAGCGGAACGAATATAAAGGGAGACACCAGAGGAAACAAATTACTCCAAACTTCAACGGCTACGATTATTGTTAGATCAGCGGAGAATCCACATAAAAAAATAGTAAGACAGATTTTGCGTGGTCGCAAGCAGCATGAGTAAAACACAACCGATCGCCCCTACCAATTCACACCCATGCTGTCTCACGCCGCTCTATGGGATTGTTTTTAATGTGTCCTTTAAAAAAACAACAGTATTTTATAGTGAACTGTCTATTAATTGGTAGCGCCCCGACACCACAATTAATCGACACTCACAAAAAAATGTTTTTTTTTAAACGTAAGTTGAGGTTTGAAGAGAATGGACAAAAACCATTAATGAAGCGGAAATCTATGAAGTCCTATGGCAGGGCTGTGTATACAACAAAAAATACTAGGCACTTTTAAACACAGGGGGCATACTCCACTATTTCCCCCTGATTGAATGCTAGTCGTCTGAGCTCACGCAAAGATTGTGTTTAATTTAATCATAAAAAGTAACCATTGTATTATGAACACAACATTTTTTTGTAAATTTACTATCATTTGATGGTACCGTTTCTTTTAAACATAGAGTCATTAGACGAGCAGGCATATTCCTGAGAATGCCAATAGAACCGTGATAAGAAGTGCAATAATGAAAGACATTTGTTCTGACATTTGAGCAAGTATGCTGCTTAATATGGTGCCCCACAATATTTATTTCCGTCTCAAAAAGCATTGAACTGATTCGCCTGACTCTAGCAGACACATACTAAGAAATCAACATCTACAGAACGTCTGAGAAGGCATGTTTATTCAGTAAAATCATAAAATATAAAAGGTTTGAAAACTTACAGGTGCCCGATATAATGAGAAAGTATAGTTGCTCCCAGAAAGGTCAAGCCAGCATCTTCTAGAATGGCCACCTTATATGTAGTGCATACTCCCGCTGTAAAAGTCATGCCTAAACGAGATGCGAGAAACACATATTTTTTTCACTTATCTGAATCAGATGACTTGCTTGATGTTTAGGAATTTTTCCTAATATTTTATTAATTGTAAGTTTTGCATTGCAAGTCGTTTTATTCCAAGGTATGATCAGAGTGGACAGCGTTAAATTATAGAACTCGCAAAGAAACGTTCTGTTGTTTTCTTGTGTGCAGCAAATTTACAAAACCCTCGAAAGACAGTTTCTCAGATAAACCAGCTCCTTATGACATTTTGTTTTGTCTTTGCCTGGGAATATATGGCCTTAAAATACCAGAAGACAGTGTATAGTAAAACATTAACGTTTTTGGCCGGAATCTGGGTAAAAAAGTAAAATATTTGGACTCTTCTGCTGGTCCTTTGACTGCAGTCTGGCATTCTTTTGTCTAAGTCGCCAATAAAGTTCCAAAGCTGGCTTCACTTCTGGTTGTCTGGATTGTATGTGCCTACTTTTGGCCCAAATCGCAAAACAGGCACTAGATTTAAGCTTCACGGTTGGTTATTTGCTTCATAGTGTCGCATATCTGTCTCAAGCCTGGCACTCTGTCAATTATGGCGAGGTTTGAGAAACTCCATGGAAGCGCCAAAGAAATGTACCCTGGCACTAAATAGCGCCTTGAAACAAAACTATTTCAGAACCAGCTTTGTCCTCTAAGATTGCCAGGCTTGTGCTAAGTTAGGCGTTTCTTTGGCGCCATACATGGGTAGGTATTTCGTGGAATTTTTTTACTATATGGCATGGTCAAATACCCAGTGATTCTACCATTTTAGCGGACCGCTATTGGCAGGGATATAGAGGTAGTTGTGATCGCAAATATGAATGGAGCTCACAATATAAGAAGTTTGTCAGCGCTCGAGAATTTGGTTTCAGTTGTACGTTTTAAAGGGATACTTCAACGAATATCTAGCGGGTCTTTTATTTTCTAAATGTCAACCATGTTGTGGCCACATCACGGAGACAACAATCTTTTGCTCGAAAAAGCAGCAAACACTTTTTTTTTTCATATTTTAGGAATAAACGGAATGTCGTTACGTCACACTGAACTTAAAAGAAGAGCCGCTCCTCGGAAGAACGGCAGCAGGCTGCGTGCGCGCGAACCCTGTTCCAATTGTATTTCTCTTCTTTCCGCCGCTTCTTCAACTCCTCCCGGTAGCGGGGAGTAGAGCACTGCGCCGACCGCGTCTTTAACCGAGGCCCGGCCCGGGCCCGGCGTCACGAAAATTTACCCACCCCAGCCCGGCCCAGGTGTTTGAAACCGGGCGGCCCAGGCACGGCCAGAGCCCGAGAAATTTCTATGTTAGAAGAAAGAGTAAATAAACTGGCGAGCTAGTTGATGTTACACATATTTGATAAAAAAAAACCGGAGACGATGGCAGAAGAAGGGTGCAGACCCCTTCTTCGTCCGTCGTCTCCGGTTTTTTCAAATAGGCTTTTCTTAGTTACCCTGCCCGACCCAGGCCGCCACCTTTTAGAACAGGCCCGGCCAAGGCCCAAATTTGATGCCATGTTGTCTCAACTTCGCCGGGTGCAGTACCAATGTATTATAGAACGTAATTATATGCACTCAAAGCAATCGCTGGAGGTGAATCGCTGATACGCAATTTTCTCCCTTGTATGTCATTGCCTGACGGACATACGAACAACACACGTAACAATTTAACTGGGCTAGTCGAACTGTGGCACCAAAGAGTTATATTATTCATATAAATAAAAAAAAACATCAGAAAACGATATAGAGGAATGGATTGGCCTAGACACCTCAGCAACAAAGTGCAACGCCGATTTCAATTTTTTTTTATACCCAAGACCATCTGAACGACATGAACCAATGTCAGATGAATTATTTGCACATCAAATTTCTTCGGAGGCAGCTTTCTACAAATACACATAATTTCTTCCGGGGCCGCACACATAAAATTGTTTTCAGGTATTCTGCATAATTGGCAGGGACTAGGAAGGGAAAGAAATAAAAGTGAGCTCCTGACCAATATTTTATTACGGAATAAAATTCTGTAGGTTTTAGTGCAAGAACGAAAGGTTATACAATGAATCTTGCTTTAGGCACGTTGTGCTGGTGGCGTTGCACTGACGCATTCTCCCCCATCGCTCAGGAGTTCAGAAGGAACAATCTGCACGCCGATTATAATTTTCCTTACTGTATTGTAGACAACGCTCACTTGCTTCTTGAATGTGCATCAACCAGTTGTTCTAGCGGTGTGCTCAGCCCCTCAATATTTAGCATAGAAATCCTCCCTATCATACTTGTGTGATGCCCAGGGTGTAAAATATAAATGATTAAAAAAACAAATTAAAATAAATCAGGTTCCTTTTATCTAGATTACATGTGTTTGATTTAAAATAAATTTGTTTGTTTAAATGAACTTATATGATCTAAATACTTCAGCTAGAAAAGAGACGTTTTATCGCTGTACTTGGTTTCACCTTAAAACCAGACGCAGCCGACGCTGGGAGCTGATGGGGCCAATCAGACAGCTTCAAACGTGCACCATCATGGTGTACGTCCTATTTCGGTATGTTTCCTCTCATCGGTGAACCAATCATTAAAAGAAGAGGCTTAATGACCCGCGCTTTCGACGCTGCTTGACTTTGCCACATCAGCTCGTAGCGTCGGCCATGTCTGGACTTAAGCAGAAAGGAATCATGGAAGTGCTTTCCTTAATGACTCACTTATGTCAATTTTGCTGCTTGATTATTCTTTGCTATAGATAAAAAATAAATGACCATGGGAAGCAGACACCGATAGAAAGAAACGTTAAATAGGAAATATTTTAAGCATTGTTTTGGGAGAAGGTGTTTGATCTAAATCATCATAGCCAAATCAATCTAAATCCTGATTGATATCATGATTGAAATAACATTATAAATACTCTTGATTTTTATTCTAAACCCTGGTGATGCCCAAGAAACACGACGCAAAATATTGTAGTAGCCGACATGATGCATTTAGGGGGCCAGGCGAGAACTACGATCTGTGCCAACAGGCGATGCAGCCCAGACAAATCCTACTTATCATCGTGCTTGCCATGTATTAAGCCATCAATCTACAGAGTGCCGTGATTTCTCTAAAAATAAATTACGACTGCGTACATAATCGCGTGTCATTTCTTTCGCCACCCAACGAAGTTCTACGTAAATATAGTAAAGCTATGCTCGTGTTTTCTTTGCCGCCTGGACAACGACAATAACGATGCTTGGATGTTCCACACTGAATTTCAACACTAAAACCAGACCTGCTACTTACACTCGTTGGGGGGCCTGAGTTGGGTTCGTACCGCAGACCTAGCCCGGTCCAGGCCCGCCAATGCGCTGACGCGAGCCCTGCCCGGGCCCACAGTCAAAAGGTCAAGCCCGGCCCTAACCCGCTGATAAGAGACCGGGCCCCGCCCAGGCCCTCAAAAAATAAAACAAACGCCTTACCCGGCCCGTGCACTGTCGGGTAAGACAGAAAGGAACTGAGGCCAGATTCACGAAACGATCTTACGCCAAAAATGTGCCTAAGACAAAACTTAAGAACAAATCCGTATTCACGAAACGAAATTTTCGTAAGTTTTGCGCAGGTTACGACGAAGTCCTACGACAGCTCCGAAGCTGTCTTACGCACTTCTTACGATCAAATCAGCATGGCCGACAGCGTCGCTTAGTTGGTCGCGACAACCAACGGACGCTTATTTTTCTACGTGCGCGTCTCACGCGTCCCGACTTCAAGCAGCAAGAAAAAGTAAAAAGTACTTGAAACAGACCACGACGAACGAACAAGAACGCTGGATCCACAGACATCCGGCAAAAGCTCCAACGGCCACGATTCCACGGACTCCGACCGATCGGCAGATAGGCCTAGCAGGCACTCCGACTCGGCGCAGCGATGCTGTGACGGTCCTTGGCGAAGACCGTCTGCCCACGACCGGCTTGCGTGCTGGATAGAATATGCCCGCGCTACCCTTGTGAACCCTTCCCGTATTATAGTTTGATCGCTGACCTCAATTTTAGATTAAGAGGTCAATCACTTCCTCTTGTCATCTTATTTCCGAGGCAACGGTGACGAACGCTGTCGTCGAAAAGGGGCTCTTATCAATTCTATCTCAGTTTTGTGTGATATCGAGCTCAAATAAACGCCGTATGGATTACCTTCGCAACACGAAATGTACACTTTGTTATTAGTATTCCATTTTTATTCTGACACGACTGCAGCTCACTGTCGATTGCTGTAACAGTTCGTGGGGGGGAATGCCGGTCCAACCTATTGCTTTGCCGGGTGTCACGTCAGCATCGAGTGGCAATTGTAAAGGATCGGTCCCGAAGCGCTTATCAATTCGCGGTCCAACAGCGCAAATCCACCACTTCGATCAAACGCGCGCGTCCGTTCCGTAGTGTGAACAGGCCTTGACTTGGCTCTTGCTGACACTGTCGTAGTTCAAACGTATATTTTTAACGTCGGCTAGCTCATGCATCTCCGAGGCCGCGAAAAACGCCGCGGTAATTTGTTTCCATCTACGTCGCTTTGCAAACGACTGCGGGCTGTCTTTTACCAACGATGACAGTTGTGTTGACTTCGTAGCGATCGAGTTCGGAGCAGTCAATGGGGGCGGTTGCGCATTGCGGCTTCGGCATTCGGGAGTGTTTAAATCGTGTTAGCGTCGATATATCACTGCATGGACACGAACCCCAGACAAGCGGTGGCAGAAAGACCGCCTGTGTTTGTTATGAAAAATCCACGTGCTTCGAGCGGCTCCGAACAAATGCCGAGCCCTCCGATTGTTTGCTCGTGTTGCCGACGTCTTCGTCGCCATAGCAACAACACCGGTAAGCTTTATTTTTCCGTATGACAACGTCGCTTTCCTCATCTCACTTAAGAACGCGTTCGTGAATACCGATTTCTCTTCTTCTTACGATGTTCTTAACTTACGAACTTCTTAGCTAAGTCGTCGTAAACTAAGAAGCTCTTCGTGAATCTGGCCTCTGGTCCCGGGCTTTGGGGTAAGTCCGAGCCAGTGCAGTGTTTTAGCGGGAAGGGGCCACTGAATTGGCCAGATTGTAACAAGTTCAGGACACCAAGTGGCCGAGCACACAACAGCGCCAGCCCCCATGCAACTATGCCCACGCGGGTCCAATTGAGGTCACGTCTCCCGTGGTGCATCGCGCTCTCCGGTGGCTGATCTTCGAGCGATCCCTGGAATCGGTCCTTTGGAACGGGAAGTATAGCGATCCGTTCAAAATACAAGCGCACAATTGTCATTTACAGATGGAGTTGATCATGTTTAACTGATTTCTGAACATAAGATATATATTAGAAAGTTCATATCAGTATTCCTCCAATGAAAACAGGCGAGTTCCAGTGTCCGCCATCTTAAAAAAAAAGTTGATGCGGCTTCTAAATTAAAAAGCTATGAAAGTTTAGGTTTTGGCATCTTAAAACATTGCGTATAAAATTCTAGCGACGTTACAGTACCAGCCACGTAAGCAAAAATAATTAATGCTGCCGTATAGTTTCTTCCATTTAGTTTGTTGATAGCAGTGTGGGAAGTAGGGGAGTTAGTGAAATTAACGTGATCGGCAGAGTTAGGCGATACTCGCCTTTCTGCTAGGCCGGGGATACCAACACGGACGTCATCACAACTTGGAAAAATAACAGAGTAACTCGCCGTATGCGCCGCGGCAACTGCATCACGATCATCTGTTGGGTGAGTTGGTTGATCATTAAGTGGAATTAACTGCGCAAATACCAAAAGGATAGATAGACGAGGTATTTTTTTTAGCTAACATTGCATTGATACGGGGATATTCGTGCACCGCTGGCCTGTTCTGTTTTACAGCAAATTTATGGCATCAAGCTGGTGATATACTTGTGGCTAATTTGTATTCTAACTAAATTTATATATTGAATTATTCCTTTTAGACCTTTTTTAATTTTTATTTTAGTGTCTGGTGAAGGTTTAGTGAGTCTCTATAAGACTTTTGTATCTGGCAAAGCTGCATCCACGTTTTATTTTGTGGTATCGGTACAAAAAATTCAATGACGTAATCTGTCCGTGACATCTATATTGCATTTTATTCTATTGGCCTGACACTCGGTGGAGATAGATTATTTTTGCGCTGAATATACATTTCTACAAAACATTTCCTTACGACAATTTCTTACGTACCTACTATCTGACTGCGCAAGTCGTCACCTTTTTTCCTTGCCAGATTAAGTCTATAAAAAAAGAGCATTTATTAGGTATTTTGCCTCCTCTGAAAACAAGTCATAATTCATAGTAACAATTTAAAATTTCCAAGCATAAGTGGATCGCTGACACATATATTGCCTCCAAATATACACGGAAATAGATAAAGTTTCCACATCCTCACATACATAGTGATAGTAGTCAAAATTTTTGTTTTCAGTTTTTTTTCCTTTTAGCGCAGTTTCTTTAGTATTTAAAATTTGTGAGATGTACAAGAAATATTAAAAAGCTATAGGGAGATACAAAATTTGAAATATATTCATCACAAAATGCGTTGTATCCGTCTAAATGTAGCGCTTGATGTTGAAACCAGATACCAAAATTATAGATCTTAGCACTCTCTGTATCAGAACTTCAAAGGAATGTTGGATAATTTTCATTGTAGAGATAGCGGCCAACAAAGCCCGCGAATACATGAAGATGAGTGACGTCTGAAACTAGGAACGTGCCTCATTTGCTTATATTACATCCAAGAAAACGCGCTTAACTTTTGAGTTAGGTTACAATAAGGTCTGAAATTTTTAATCTACTCCTAACTGCGAGTGCTGTGAGTGGAAAGAGACAAAGTGTCTGCTGATGTGTAGTTTGAATTTGCGATGAGAAGAAACTCGGTTTTCTTTTCCCTCAAACACCTGTACATTAGAGACATTAGTCGCGATTCGTGCTCTCTGAAAAATTCTCTCCTCTGCTCATTTACCCGGAGAACTCCGAGAGCCAACCGCTGATATTTATGGTAGCAATGAGACTAAGTTATTATAAGAGCGATGTAGACAGATATATTTAGACGGAAAAATTAAGTCTCAAGTAAAATACTGGGACTTGTCTGTACATCTAAAACACTTTTCGCAATCTTACACTGGATACTTCGTGCCTCCTTTTAAACGTATTTTCGTCTTTGTCCCAAATTCATTTCCGATTATTGAAATGACCGGCTCTACGATTGTTCTGTGTAAATGCATATGCGCATGGAAACTATTTTAAAGCGCCAATTAGTAATTCCGGGTCTTCATACGTGAACAAGTGTGGTTTCATAAATCAGAAAGTATGCAACCTTTGCGAGTCGCTTGAACATTTCAACCTGCCGGAAAAATAGATGATAAACAACTATAACTAAGTCTAATTTCTTGCTGCTGCCCACCCGTAATAGTGCTATCACGCACAGTGAAGTCTGAGTATGGCCGATTAAGATAAAGACACCTGAATCGTTGCTTCCGTGGTGGTGGAGGCGGGCTGCCCGTTCTCATATAGGGAGCGGAGAAAATGAGGTAGTTGAGTCTATTCATGCGATGCTTACATACAAGTAAAACGTGAAGTATTTAACGAGTTTTGCGAGAGTCCTAAGCCGTAAAGGTTGTCTACGGCCGGAAACCAAAACGCTCTCTTGACGAAGTTTAGTGTGATTGTTGACAAGAGGACTTTTTGCGTCTAAAAGTAGGTCTAACAAGATGTGGCAGTTTTGTCCAATAATATGAATGTAGAAGGGGAGTACCCCGTCCGGCAATCTCTTGTGCACCGAGAATGTTTCTTTTTTCTTTCGCACACCACTCCCTCTTCCAGTACTTCGCGATTTCTTGTATGCCCCCCGTTTTATACTTCTTATAAAAATTCTCGCAGTTCATGCGCATTTTGGTGTAAGTATGAGCAGGAAGAACTAGAACGCTTTACTAAACTAACAAAGGGTGGACGTGTTACATAAGTGTTGCAATTAAAGCTCATCCCGTCACTGATTTTTAAATTGAAACTGTTTCTTTTAAAAATGTGCACTTATAAGTTTTAGGCGATTGAATGTAATTGTATTAACAAATTGAACGAATTGATCATACATTTATGTTTGCAAACATAACCGAATTTTAATATTTCAAGCCTTTAGCAGCAATAAATGCCATTAGAAACCTGCGGGCTAGGCTGAGGTGAATATGCTAGCACAATGATCAAACTTTCCTGGTGTAATGTATATTTTTAAAAGATGTAATATTACCCGGTAAATGAATAAAAAAATATTAAAGCGTGGTTTGCGGCGTTAATCTGTTTCAGTTTATTCACTTCGTTGTCATGCAGTGTATCACCGTGATGCACAATTGTTTCGAGATTTTAATATTAGACATGGGCACATAAGGAATTGTCTTCCCAACATTAGTGATAAGCACACACAAAATTATCCTGCTATCTCATAATTTTGTGTCTGTAAACTTTGGGAATAAAATACTATGAAACACAAAATTCATTATACAAACAATTAGTTTCAGGGATCTTCACAAAACGAAGAACAGGGCTTCCTTGACATATGCGGACGCTGCTGATAAAGTTTAAATTAGCAACGAGAATGTAGGTTCATTTGTGGGTACGCACGAAGCAAAATGAATCGCCGTCCTAAATAAGGGCCTTGGTTTTCTCACAATTCCAAGACATTAGAACGCTCTTTGCATGTTTCAGATTACTTAGAGGATGCGTTAATTCCAGGACTTAATATTAGGCGTCTATTAACCGGATCAAGCAATGAGGGAGAGTGCGATAAGGTCAATAAATATCAAATAAACTAAATAAGAAGTTAATGAGTTTATGGCCATTCAGGTTGAAATAACATCGCAATGTTTTAAGTAGTCCAGAAATAACACGAAACCAGAATTAGGAGAGTAATTGCAGGAGTGAATTCGCTGTAATATGCTATATAATAAAACCACAGGCACGGAAACAAGAAGGACGTACACAACACTGTCTTGTCTGAAATCACACATTTATTTTTATGCAAAATGGTAAGTATGCATGCGACATCAAATCATGTCTAAGCTGATCGTAAGCGTGCTTTCAGAACTCTCAGTGTTAAGGGGCTTTTGATATAATAAAGTTAGCACTTACTTTGTTAAAAGGACCACCATGTCGTACTTATGCTTTTTGCTTTTTGCTTCATCAGAAAGCGCCAACGCCGTACTTGTTGCATTGATATACGTCATTCCGTTATGCGTGAACTTCTTGTATATCTTTTCTTTTTGTTTTCGCTGCATGAAGAACATAAATATTTATTTACATATTTATTTATGGCACACAACCTCTTGGGAGAAAGGAAAAAAAGGCAGATACATTCTGGCTGACGAGGTTCAAGGACTCTAGTGCCTTGACTGCATCAGCAGACAGTGCAAGACACGTGTATTGAAAAACCTAACACAAAACCTCCACACTAAAACACGGCACAACATTCACTCCCTTTACCTCCACAAGAAAAAAAACAACGTAATATTTTATGCACTGGTCATACGGAAGATACCACTCAAATTAACTTTTAGTGGAACAGTCGTGTTGACTTTGCTGCACGCATTGCATGGAGAGAAATGGACAAACAATTACTTTCTTTTTTTACATTTAGGCCGCATAACAAAACGTACCTCTTTATCATTTTGAAGCTATAATATGACGCACGTTTTGAATTATTCCCAATATATCTGGATGATCGTTCATAAATATATGTATTAAGTATGCTAATTTCTTATTTTGACGTGTTTTTCCTTAACGATGCGCCCTTAGAAAAATGGGGTTTATATATCCCACTATAAAGGGAGGAACCCTCTTGTTCCCTTTGTTTATTTAGGAAAGGAGCAATGTTCGTTTCTACAAACTCAGAGCAATGTTCGTTTCTACGAACACCGGATAATGTTCGTTTCTACAAACTCAGAGCAATGCTCTTCTCTTGTCTTGATTTCGTTATGGAGGCCCCGAATCGAAGGATTTGAGCTCAAGAAGGCTTAGCGACGACCATTATCTCGGTCTCGGTGCGGAACGCTGCAGCGATTCAACCAAAAATAGCTGGTATTGTTTACCGACAGGCAAATGCGTCACTCCACTGGCGGCCCTCCACTGCCTGCTAAGCAGGCCTCGCCAAAAATAAGTCAGCCGCTATGCACCCATCCAAACAAGTAATTGCTTTCGGAGCGAGCGCAGTAGCAAATTAAAATATAACAGGATATCTGCACCAACTGTATTTACTGCCGAAGCAGGTTTCCCACGGAGGTAAGAAAACTTGAGTTTCGAATGCCGTCACTCATTCTCTTTGTTTTCAACACTGGGATGTTAAACAGGGACACTGAAACTCGGCCACTGCATGCACTTTACGCCCTATCTTTGCTATTCTCCACGTCACAACTATTTCATTAGCGCCGCACGTCAGAAATGAATGGTAAACTATTCGCGAAATCAAAAATCGTTCACGGAAAAGCTCGCCTACTTGGCTCATTGCACGGTCCAGAAAGTACCTCGTACTGCTAAGCAGTGACGGAAGATTACATTGCTGGCCACAAGATGGCGATTTTTAGGAGGGCAATTGAAAATATCTCGGCTAGGGGGTGGTATGTTCCGTTCATTCAATAGGCGCGCAAACATTTGCTTGCTGGGGTATTTCGCTCGTAGTCTTTTGTTAATGCACACACGCGCATTCACGCTAAGTGATACTACATATGATAGCTGATAGCATTTGCTGAACCTAAACAGTTCAGACATAGAGAGAGCATACACGTACACAGTACATACAAATATCAACATGAATCATGACATAGACTGACCCTAACCCGGTCACTGAATACATGCTCTGAGCTTCTCGCCTTTTATAGTCGTGGTATTAATAGAACGGACTTCTTCGGTGATCTCCTGGGCAATAAATAATGTTACAAGTATGCTTCTTTTTTCTCAATAATGTAACTCCTCAGAAGATACATTGACCGGCCCATCTGATGAATTTTAGGACAAAGTAAACGTTTATGCTGTAATTACTTGCAACGGACAAAAAAAAACACAAAAAAAACCCACTCCAGTTTCAAGCAGCCATGTGTTCGCTTGCACTCAAAGCACGTCGTATAACGGCGCGAGAGACTTGAGTTTTTCTATCATTGTTTTTGTTCTTGCGATGTTCGTTGGTGGCTGCTACGGTCGTCTTGAAGTAACATCTGTAAACAGGCTTTCGCCCAACCGAAAGCCAGGTGCCACGGGCAGAAAAATCGCTTTTCGACCAACATGAATGCGGTCAAAGCAACCATTTGGTGGAGGTATTGCTTACAGTTAGCTATGCCGCGGTGGGTTCAAAAACAATCAAATCTGTGTGCGTTGCGGGGGAAGTTGTAACTTGAGTAACTAAGCAACTGATTTGTTCCAGGTTATAATAGGCCTGAAAAAAAAAAAGATTGACTGGTTGTTGGGCCAAGTGGCACTAGCGAGCCCCCCCGGGCTAAATCAATGGGAGCGGAGCACTCAGTGTTGTGGAGTTATCACTTCCTGAGAATGGATGGAGTGCATAAGCTTACGGTTAGCCTCAAACGTTAGGAACATATGGCATCGACGAGAAGACAGGAAATAACACATTGAAACGGTAATGGAGTCCGATCATAAGAATCCACTCACATTTTAACTTAAATGAATAGCGCGAAAGCGAGATTCATCTAACGAAGAGACTGCGCATCATGAGATAGTAAAAAACATGCGCCTTTTAGGAACATGTTTCTTTTAGGTGCATAATCGGGTGAAATCTTGAAGTGTGGTACGTACTTCTAAGTTTCCGTACCACACTTCTAAGTACGTACCACACTTCATCGTACTTCTAAGAAGTACAATGAAGTGTGGTACGTACTTCTCAGTTTCCTTGGTCAAGGTCAGTATTTCGTCATGTATTTGTCATCTTTCAGGTTTATCTGTCTTGGTGAGAGGTTTAGCAGAATTCAAGCGAGTTAGAGCACTGGTGGGAATCGGCCAGTCGGCTGTGGCTCACCCAGCCAATTACCGCGAGGTCGCGGAGTGTCATGATACCTGTCGGCCGAAAGTCGTCCAGGATCCCGACCGTCAACATTCAAGGCTTCTTCCCTTCACCTTTCGTCTTCTCGGCATGCTTGAGTACGCCTTAAGATTGGGGACTCGGGGTCCGTGGTGACGCGCGCCACTCACTAAACACCGGCTTTCACAGGTGCCTCCCTGCGAAGTGGAGGGCCGAATAATTTCGAGCACGAGCATGTGCTCGAATTCACGGCGAGCTGTCTGGAGCCGTTCCATAAAAAGGGGAAGGAGGTCGTGCTTAAACAGCTGGAGCAGGGGTAACGATGGTGTGAGTTACCCCATGCTTTGACGGCTTGGCTATGTTTGACGGCCTTGTGACTTCAGGAAACTCATTGAAGATGGCTTCAAATTCCGTTGATGACGTGATGTCGCGTATGCAAAGGGATGAAGACGTTGCAAAAGTTCCACTTAGTGCCAGGTGTCTCGTGCCGTCAAGAAGTCGGCGGTGGTGGATGCTGACATCTAGATGGGATACTTGACGTAAGCGACAATAAAGGTTCACCTGAAAGTGTGGCGCAGTCATAAGTCGATGGGCAAAGATCTCAAACCAAAAGCTGTTATAAGAGACCCATTGAACACGCTCAACCGTACGCCACTTTACTGGTTTCTTCTGTCTGCTGTTGTGGGTACAATAACAGGTGACCCTACGCCGGTGTCGACAAGAAGTCGATTGCCTGAGAATTGATCAGCCCCAAAGAAAAGACGGCTTGCTGGTCGGCCTGCGTAACCTGCCACTTCCAGTGACTGGCCGAGGTGCTTTCCTGCCAGGCACAGAGACGGTGACACTTGACAGCGTAGTGTCCATAGTGTCAAAGGTATCAGCTTTGCGCCGGCGATCGCGCTCAATCTTCAGATGGGTTCCCGTTTTGGGAGGAGGTGAGTCCCGAAGGACACCGCGGGTCGCGGGACGGTGTTTGAAGAGCGGCGACAGTCGGTCTTCAAACTGCTGGTCAAGCTTGGCCCGGAGAGGGTGGGCACCCCGTACTCTGCCACACGGTCAGCCTTCACCGCAAGAGAGTCCAAGGACATATTAGTTGTGGGAGCAAGAACCATGCGGACGCCTTAGGGTAGGCATTGCGAGAAATGTTTACGTTATATGGGGTTACTTGCTTCGAACGTCTAATTCCTAATTAGCACTCGCGTATACGGTGTAGCCGTCGCGACGGGCGCTTGTCTCCGAGTTCTTCTGTAGTGAGAATGTGCTTCAGGGCGGCAGATTGTCGGCTCCGATTTTCAAAGCAGAGTGGCTGATTCAGGTGATCATAGGCATCTGCCATTGGCGTCGCAAATAGCACATCGTCGAGCTCTTCAACAATTTCTGTCGGCAGGCCGGACACTACAAAGAAAAACCTTGACAGCTGGGCGCTAATCCTCTTCAGGTTAAATTAAACTTCTACCTGAGTGAACCAAGCTCGGGGATTATTCGCTCAAAATGTTGGAAGCAGAACAAAAAGTGCGGATAGTGCTGGCTCACCTTCGGGTGGGCTCTGCTCTATGTTTGGGAAGGGCGGTCCGCGACATATTTCCGCGCGCGCAGCTGGCGAAGTAAGCAGCGCGCGCGTGGCCAAACGGTTATCGCGCTTGCCAGCGATAACCGTTAGGCCGCGCAGAAGTCAAGGGTTCGATTCCTGGCCGCGCCTACACATTTTTGTTGACACTGTATTGTGATGTTCTGGTGAATTCGAGAACCGTCTTGGCTGATTCGAGGTTAGAATGTTCTATGCGCCGAATCTTCTACGCCGAACGATCCAGAAACCCACGAGGGTACATAAGGGATTCCGCAAGGCGAGCGGAGTCAGTTTTCGCCCCAGTGTTCGACTCTGCTGCAACGCCGACTTCGACGCCCGCTACGCTCTGTTCTTATTCTTTGTGTTCTCTTTATTTCGGGCACAAGTTCACCCCAGTAAACGTTAATTTTCTCCTGTTTATTTATTGTTTTTGAATCACCAAGCGTGACATTTTGGTGGAGGTGCGGGGTAACCGCATGCCCGTGCAGCGCTCCCCTCCGAGTTCCCGCAGCGCAAGTCCGAACACAAGCCCCAAAAACCCAACGAAGACCAGACCGAGATCCGATTAAGTCGCCGGAACCTTGGCCTTTCCCCGGAGTTAGGACCCATATTGCCACCCAGGACCAGGAAAACAAGGAGGAGGACGATGGCCAACCAGTCGCAGACCCCCGCCGCTCCTGGCGTCGTCTACCTACCCGTCGCTCCTCGGACACCGGCTCCATTCCACGGCGAGCAATACAAAGCCGTCGAAGACTGGATTGACCAGTATGAACGCGTTGCCCACCACAATTGCTGTACCGACGAGCAGCGCCTGCACAACGTCTATTTTTCGCTTGAGGGTACCGCCAAGCACTGGTATGAGAATCATGAGTCCTCTTTGACGTTGTGGGACATTTTCAAGACCGATCTCAAGGCTGCGTTCAGCAACCACCACTGCCGAGAGAGAGCCGAGGACTGCGAACCAGAACCCAGGGCCCCAACGAGAGCGTCACCGGCTTCGTAGAGGATGTTCTTCGCCTGAGCGCCCGCGCCGATCCTCAGGCTAAAGAGGAGAAGAAGCGTCGACACCTGGTGAGGGGTGTGAGAAGCGATATTTTTGGAGGTCTCATTCGCAATCCTCCGACAACTGTCGACGGGTTCATCACACAGGCGACGAATATGGAGCGTGCCCTACTAGCACGCGCCAGACACTACAAGCGACACCCTGGCGTGACTACTCTGGCGACATCCGGATACAACCTTGGTACTGACCTCCCAGGCAACCGTGACATCACCCGTAAAGTCGTCCGGGAAGACATCCGCAAGATGCTCCCCGCTACGGATCGCCCGTCCTCCCTGTCGCTCGCCGAGGACGTGCCAGAGGAAGTTGAGCGGGCCTTCCAACCTGAGGATCCGATTTACACGGCGACGTCATAGGAGCCGACTTTGAGCTACGCCGCCATGGCCCGACGACAGCCGCAAGCTAACCGCCAGGCCACGGCGCCACCTCGACGAGAGTCTCCGATGCCACAGTATCCTCGACGCCAGGAAAAACAAGCCCAGGACGTCCGTCCGGAGCAACCCTCGTCGAGGAAGACCGACGTGTGGCGAACGGCCGACCGAAGCCCGCTCTGCTACCACTGCGGGGAAGCCGGCCATGTGTACCGCCGATGCCCATACCGACGACTCGGTCTGCGCGGATTCCACATAAATGACCCGCGCCCCCGGTATGGTGAACGCCTTCGGGAGATCAACGAGTACCTGCGACGACCCCAGTGCCCCAGCCTGCGTCCCGCCGAGAGTTCCGGTCACCGTCGCCGCGACGTCCAGCTTCGCCGATGCACCGACCCCGACGTGAAAGCCTGTCGCTCCTCGCTCCTCACCGGGAAAACTAGGCGCGGCAACCACTGGAGGTGGAGTTGCCGAAGACGACCGCCGTAAAGACCCTCCAAGAACGACGGAGCGCTCCCACTCTCCCGACGCCACGCATCACAACGACGCTCCTGCATCCGTGTCCAACAACCTGTACTTTGTGATCGACGGCCTCGACGCATCGGCACTCGTGGACACCGGAGCAGACTACTCAGTCCTGAGTGGGAGGCTGATCCGCCGCCTTCAAAAAGTCATGACGAAGTGGGATGAACCACAAATAAGAACCGCCGGAGGACACCTCATTACGCCAGTCGGGAGATGCACTGCTCGCGTCGAGATCCATGGTGAGACATGCCCTGGGAAGTTCGTCGTTCTGCAAGACTGTTCGAGGGACGTTATCCTCGGAATGGACTTTCTCTGCGAGTATGGCGCCGTCATCGACCTCGCGGCAAACCAGTTGACGCCGCGAAAGCCTGTCCTGCCGCCGGTGGAGACCAACACGACGGCAACCGCTATCCGAGTTATCGCAGCCATGCACAGTGAAGCTCTTCTGGAAGGCAGCGTCCAACTGCTCCTCGACAAAGGAATTGGTGTCGCGAGAGGCGTAACGGATCTCCAAGGACGTACAACTGTTCTTGTGACCAACTTTCGAGTGGCGCCGAAGCACCTAACGAAGGGTACCACCGTGGGTCACGTCGAGGAGCTTCAGGCGCCAGCCGTGGTCACCGCTATCTCCGAGGAAACCTCGTCGCCGCAGCAGAAGAGCACGACGCCGCCGCCGCTCGACATCGACCCCGAGCTCCCTGCCCCGAAGCGCCGGCAACTGGTTGATCTCCTCGCCGAATACAGTGACTGTTTTGCCACGACATCGAAAGTTCTCCAAACACCAATGGCGAAACATCGGATTATTACTAACGACGACGCATTCCCTGTCCACCAGTCGCCGTATCGAGTCTCCTTAAAGGAAAGTGATTCAAGATCAAGTCCAGGACATGCTCGACGACGACATCATTCAACCCTCAAGAAGTCCATGGGCGTCCCCAGTCGTCCTTGTAAAGAAGAAGGACGGAACCCTGGGGTTCTGCGTGAACTATTGTTTACTGAACGCTGTGACGAAGGACGTCTATCCACTCCCCCGCATTGACGATACGTTAGACCGACTGCGCCACTCCCGATATTTTTCGTTGATGGACCTGAAGAGTGGTTACTGGCAGATTGAAGTCGACGAACGTGACCGGGAGAAAACTGCCTTCGTCACTCCCGACGGACTGTACGAATTCAAAGTGATGCCGTTCGGACTTTGTACAGCACCATCCACCTTCCAGCGCGTCATGGACACCGTGCTGGCAGGTCTGAAATGGCAGAGCTGCCTCGTCTACCTGGACGATGTTGTAGTATTCTCACGAGATTTCGACAAACACCTCAGACGACTTCGAGCCGTGCTTCAGGCCATTAAGACCGCCGGCCTGTCACTCAAGCCAGCAAAGTGTCGGTTCGCCTATGGGGAACTAAAGTTCCTCGGCCCCGTCGTGAACAACAAAGGTGTTCTACCGGACCCCGAGAAGACCCGCGCCGTAGCTGCATTTTCCGCCGTCTGACAAGAAGGCAGTGAGAAGATTTCTCGGACTCTGTGCCGACTAAAGGCGCTTTGTTCGAGACTTCGCCAAACTATCCGCACCGCTGACACACCTCACGAAGGACGCCGTAAAGTACGAGTGGACAGAAGAAGAGCAGAGGTCATTCGACGAGCTCAAACGAAGACTCCAGACGCCCCCGATTCTTGGCCATTTCGACCAGTTTGCTGAAACCGAGATCCACACCGACGCCAGTAACACCAGACTGGGTGTAGTACTCGTCCAAGTGCAGGACGGAGCAGAGCGAGTTATCGCATACGCAAGACGGACGCTGTCTAACGCGGAGAGGAACTATTCAACGACTGAAAAAGAGTGGCTCGCTGTCGTCTGGGCAATAACAAAGTTTCGCCCCTATTTGTATGGAAGTCCTTTTCGTGTGGTCACAGACCACCACTCGCTCTGCTGGCTGGCGAATCTGAAGGACCCCTCCGGACGCCTCGCCCGGTGGAGCCTACGACTGCAGGAGTTCGACATGACCGTGGTGTACAAGTCCAGCCGGAAGCACAATGACGCCGACTGCCTGTCGAGGGCCCCAGTCGAGGCCGGTCCTTCCTGCACCAAAGAGGACGACGATGAGTGTTTCCTCGGCGCTCTGGATGTCAGCGATATGGCAGCACTCCAACGAGACGACCCTGAGTTGCGAGCACTCATCGAGCACCTAGAGGGACAAGGAAGCGCCGTTTATGCGGTTTTGTACGAACACTGGCAACCTTCTCCATCCGACAAGGTGTGCTCTACAAGGAGAACTTCAGCGACAACAGCACGGCATGGCTGTTGGTGGTCCCTTCCAGTCTTCAAGAAGAAATTTTTCAAGCCTGCCACGATGACCCGACGGCGGGACACCTTGGTTACAGCAGGACTCTTGCCAGGATGCGCGAAAAGTACTACTGGCCCAAGCTTGCGAAGACAGTGCACCACTACACCCGATCTTGCCACGAGTGTCAACGACGGAAGAAGCCACCGACAAGACCGGCAGGACTTCTTCAGCCTATTGCGCCGCCATCTGCCCCATTCCAGCAAATCGGTATGGATTTACTCGGACCTTTCCCACCGTCGACGGAAAGAAACCGATGGATCATCGTCGCAACCGATTATCTCACGCGGTACGCCGAGACAAAAGCCCTTCCATCAGGAACGGCTGTTGAAGTCGCGAAGTTTTTTATCGAGTCCATCGTCCTCCGGCACGGCGCTCCCGAAGTCCTGATCTCAGACCGTGGATCATCGTTCATGGCCCAGCTGACGCAAGAAGTCCTCCGTCTCAGCCACACCAGCCATCGTCGCACCACGGCGTACCACCCGCAGACCAACACCTAACGGAGAGACTCAACAAGACCATCGCCGACATGATCTCCATGTACATCGACGTAGAGCACAAGACATGGGACGAGGTGTTGCCGTGCGTCACAATTGCCTACAACACGGCCGTACACGAGACCACCGGAGTGACACCCTTTCAACTGGTGCATGGGCGCAGAGTAACTACAATGCTGGACGCTGTTACCCCCACCAACCGGCTGTCGACACAAGCGACGACGCCCAGGAGGTTGCCCAAAGGGCAGAAGAAGTCCGTCAGCTCGCCAGATTCCGGATTAAGGCTCAACAACGCGTCGACACTGGCCGATACACCCTTCGTCGTCGGGACGTCCACTTCCAGCCCGGAGACAGGGTGTGAGTGTGGACACCGATTCGCCGCCGCGGTCTCGGCGAGAAACTCCTGAAACGTTACTTTGGACCCTACAAAGTGCTTCGTTGACTCGGGGATCTGAACTACGAGGTGATGCCCGACGGAACACGCACTTCGTCACGCCGCCCTCCACGACCGGAAGTCGTCCACGTCGTGCGACTGAAGCCGTACTACGCTCGATAGGACTGTGGACATTATGTGTTCCAAATGTCTCTTTAGTTTACCGTCCTTTTTATTTGCTTTGTTTTGTTTTTGAGTTGCATTGGAACGATGCACTTTTTAAAGGGGGGAGTAATGAAGGGCGCGCAGCTGGCCAAGCAGGCAGCGCGCGCGTGGCCTAACGGTTATCGCGCTTGCCTTCCACGCAGAAGGCGAGGGCTGCTTCCTGGTCGCGGCTACACATTTTTGTTGGCGCTGTAATGTGATGTTCTGGTGAATTCCAGAACCGTCTTGGGGGGCTGATTCGAGGTTAGAATGTTCTACGCTCCGAACCTTCTACGCCGAAAAAAACCCAAGAGGGTACATAAGGGATTCCGCAAGGCGAGCAGAGTCAGTTTTCGCCCCAGCGTTTGATTCTGCTGTAACGCCGACTTCGACGCCCGCGACGCTCTGTTCTTATTCTTTATTTAGGGCACAAGTTCACCCCAGTAAACGTTAATTTCCTCCTGTTTGTTTAATGTTTTCGAATCATCAAGCGTGACAATATGGGGGACTCTCGAGCCGGCAGAGGCACTACCGGACAGCCGATGTGTTGGCCGATGGCTCCACGATAATGTACGCTTTCGGTATCGTTCTCCGGGTCACCAACTGATGTGGCCAAGGTGGCCCTTCATTTATTTCATTTACTCCCTGTAACGCCTGATTAGAGCGCAGCTCTTAAGGAGGAGGAGGGGAAGTGTACCGAGGTGAAGGTATATCCATCCTCCCTCTTCCTCACCTCCTCATCCTGTCTGCTACTCCTCCCTCCGAGCGGCGTCGCCGTCGCCTCACGAGGGTAACGTGACCTCACGGAAGTTACATGACGTCAACGGGGTCACGTGACCCCATGAAGTCACGTGACGATGACGATGACGATGCGGAAGACGATGATCTCATCAGTGACGATGACGATGCGGATGCCGATGACGTCATCAGTGACGATGATGATGCGGATGCCGATGACATCATCAGTGATGTCATTCGTGGCGTCATCAGTGACGATGACGATGACGATCCGGATGCCGATGACGTCAGCAGTGACGCCACCTATGACGTCATAAGGGACGATGGCGATGACGATGCGGATGCCGCTGACGTCATCAGTGACGTCACTGATGACGTCATCAGTGACAATGATGATGCCGATGACGTCACTGATGAAGTCATCAGCGGCGTCACGCGTCCCATAATGCGCCAGCGGTTACGCTGACGCCGACTCCGCTCAAGCCGGGTACGGGCGCCTAAGAGCTGCGCTCTAAAACACCTAAAAGGAAGTTGGTCACTGGACCGCGAGCCAGCGTTGCAGGGTACTGATGTTCTGTCCCAAGCAAATCAGTCTCTACACTGTTAGCAAGTACCGTGTATTTAGCGAATATTTGGGGTGGAAAACACGCTATTTACACAAACTACCATAAATTTACACGTTGAGTAACGGATAATTCGTTCAAAAATCATGCGAGGTTGTAAAAAACGTGTTTTGGTTCGGTCATACACGCATAACCGTGTAGCCGACCTCGAAAACACGCTTCACCCCCGACGACGACCGCAGCACTGCCGGCTATCGAAGCACCGGAATGCTTGGGGACACACGTAGAAAGGACCGCGTGGAGACAAATGCTGCGTAAAGAAACATGTCTCGGAGACAGATATGCACCAAAAGAAATTACGCCATGTCGTGGGACGGGGCGAACCCCGCGCTTCCCGCGCTCGCTGCCATTCCTGCCATTGATTCTGGTCGATGGCAATGCGGCTTCCCTTATGTCGTCCATATTTGTATTTATTTTAGGGGTCCTGATAATAGCTTCTTACATACCACAAATAAAATTATGGGCCTAATTATCGTTCTAAAAAGTTAAAGTGGGTATAAAAAGCGTGCCCTCGATCTGAACACGTGATATTGCAGTTGGTTTCGTTTTGGCTTCAACCATTCAACTGCAAGCGAAGGTGCGGCCGCTTCTTATGCACCCTCGTCAGAATTTACGGCGCTCCCTGGTGGCCGCGGTATTAAAAAATGTATACCAGCTGCTGCATCTGTAGGTCACCTTTAAGTTAGAGCTGACAGAGAAAATCTGGACACGACGGAACGCCGATGTACGGTGGAAGGTAGAGCCTGTTTGCTTTCGTTACTTTTGTTTGGTAGGTATAAATCTGGCAACAACGCACGTTTAGCATGGCTCCGGTATTGTTTTGGTTTGTCGGAACGCTAGAAGCTCGTGGGTTTGCAAGCACATGTTGCGAAGACGTGACCGGAGAAGCGCCCCTGTGATGTTCCCAGAAGACGGAAAGTATCAATCGTAATCGTCGTGTGTGCTTTGAGAGCGAAGGAAGGCAGGGGGTCCACGAGTGCGCAACTACAAGCCAAGCTTCGCGACAGCGCGGCGCTGACTTCGGCGATCTCGTTCTGTTTGGTGCGACACGGCGATGCGAAAAAGAGCTGAAACGTTCGTCGTGTGTGGTGCGGTGCTTTGTGTTCCGGGTCTGTTTGAACCGCGCTTTTTAACACGGAGTGCAAAGTGTTTGTTGCGGGGTGGAGGTTCAACGGGTACAGTCCCGTCGTCAGCTGATCCGGTCCAGCTGGTCCGGGAGGACGCAGCGAGCGTTTTTAAAAGTAAAGCGCGAAACACATGTACGACGAAACCTTCCGATCCGACGTGCGGACTGCCGGAATGACCTTGGGAGCGAGGGTTTTCGTTTTCGTAGCATCAGAGAGCGTTGACAACCCTCGCCTCCGACCGGTCGTATTGCGTGGTCAGACGTCGGATCGGACGGTTTCGTCGTACATGTGTTTCGCGCTTATACCTTCGTTCCGTTTCAAAACTGTGGACGTATCCCGACATATACCGTGAGTAAGAAACAGCGGGCGTTGTCAACAAAATAACGTCGTTTTAATTGAATAATTGACTCCGGATTGTTGTCTTAAATCTGCCGTTTTTATGCTTCCTGTTGGACTGCGTTTGCACAGCGACGCACACCGCTCGAGTAGTTGATTCGATCCTGCAACGAGTTTGCTGCGCCAATCATGCGGCGTGAATAAGTTAGGGCAAGGTTTCCTACCTGCCCACAGATGCATGTACTGAGACCATTTTTTACGTAGTGAACGTAGTGCTTTTTTTTTAGGGGGGGGGGGGGGGGGAGAGGCGTTGGTACATTTATTATGGTACAATCACTTTAGAGTTGAGAAATTGGAGAGCGAGCAAGCATTCCCAACTTTGTCTCTTTCTCTCTGGCACTGCCCTGTTTTAGTTTCCGTAGGCATGTCTACTAGCAGGTACAAACTGCTTTAAAGCAGGTAAAAAACGGGAAGCTTAGGACGGTGCGGACTCCGTGATTCGCGCTTTTCGCAAGGTGACGGGTAAATGCTTTTGTGAGGTATGCGGAATATGCAAGCGATTTTGTTATGCCCGTCGTTTGCGTCTCTCCACCAAAACGAATAAGATGAACTACTACAAAGGCGCAATCACAAACCAAGATTACGATAGCAGTGCGTTTGCTTCGGTGATTTGTGTAGCTGTATTTTACCCTGGTCTCTGCAACACCGTGTCATGACGAAGAGCTGGAACGGTCACGGTTTGTGCTGGCCTCCCGGTTGACAGAAACGCGCGTCGCCCGCATCGGCACCCAGTGCGCTTGGGCTGTTAATGCTCAAGCCTTTTATCCGCGGCTTGACGCCAGCTCATCCTGCTGCTCAACGGTGAGGAAGCGGCGAGAGTAACCTCAGAAGTGAATGTAAATCCTCGTTCATTCAGTTATCCGGTGTCAAAGTGTGGAAGATGTCCAACGTGTACTGAGGGCGGGAACTACGAGCGTTTTGCCTTGCTTTTATAACCGAAACCAGACCAACGAGATAACTGCCTTGCGTACTCCAAAATGACGGAAGCAATAAGTTTCAACAGGTCGAGTACGTCACCGGGGATGTAGGCGAGACGGTGCACACTGTTTAAACGCTTTCAGTATCCACGAGTGGTACCAGGAAAGCGACGTCAACAGAGAAGGAGCTTGCGATTCAGCATAATGCAGTGCTACGGGCCCGTGTATCTTCAAAGTTCGGGGTGGCGGCAGTATAAAAAAAAGACGCATCAGCGCCCCACACCAGTGTTCACGAATAACACTGGTCACAAACTCCCAAGCCCCACCGCTCCAGTCTACACCGACACGACATACGACAACAAACTGCATCAAACGCCCCAAAAGTGAAGGCGTCTGCTCCCGTACTGCAACTAGCGGAAGTAAAGTTTTGGGCGGATGTCCTCCACAAAAATATATAAAAAATGCTTTGCGCAAGGATCATTTTTATTTATAATTGTGTACGTAATGACAAAATCCCAATAATTTGTTTTCCTATCTTATTCAAGCTAGTCGGACTGCTCATAACACTGGTCAAGCAAGAAAATAACAAAAATTTTAACTTTTTCATGACCGGTTTAAGATTTATTGTTAACATATCGTTATGTATTGCAACGGACTAACATTATAGATTTTGCCTCCATACTTTTTAAATGCAAACAGTTCTAACACACGGCTGTCCATTGCGCCGTGTTTTGTGTATTCTTCCATAAATCTGTAATGGTCAGCGACCAAAGAGCTCACCCGCACATGTCAAGCTTATATGCGCCGCGGGGAGAAATGGATATGGTGTAGGAAGTGTCGGGCGTAGTGTCGTTGTTGTGTTTGTGTACATGTCGGTGCTGTGTAGCTGTGTGCTGTGTTGCCTGCGTTGTATGTTGGGTTGCTGTCTAATCGTGCTCGTTCGCAGTGTTAACAGACTAGTCTTTTTTTAAATACAGGCTGCTAGAAATCTCGATAGGTGGCGCAAGTTACCGCCCGATTCTAAATAGTTTGCTCAAGTTATTTATCCATGTGAGTTCGGCATTCGTTTTTTTTTTTTTTTGTCTAGCGGCTCGTTGAAGCTACCGACGCCGCCGACGACGCACGTACGTACCTTTGCACGTAGCTACGTCCGCCGCTTGGAAACTTTACTGTGTATAAAAGACATCGAACGATAACTAACGCGCCCTGTGTGCTTTCAATTCGGCTGAAAGGCGCGCGGCTCGCTGGGCTCGCCTCTCGCTTGTTCTCGGCCGCTGGCCGACATGTTTCATAAGGAACACGCTCGAAACGTGTTTTGCCGAAGGCAGACACGGTGTAGCGTGTTAAGTTTACACAGCACCTCATGTGTAGACGAAAAACACAGACGGCTGCGTGTAAAACGAACACGTTTCGATGTGTCCGTTATGGGACAACGGTTTACACGTCTGGGCGTATTATTTTTGCCAGCAGTGTAGGAGCGCCTTCTGCGTGTCGCATGCTGGTATCATGGCTCTTTGTATGAGCGATGTTTCAAATTGTATCATGACATATTCGCCACACGCCAAAAATATTATTACAGCAGATCACAGATCGATAAACATTTCCGCTCCTCGACTTTGAGTGAATTTGTACAAAAATTGTGTATCTTTTCGTGTTTGGCTCGTGGATGTCTTCCCGGCTGTATGCTGCAAGGGTACTCATAGCATCGTTCTAACGCTAAGACCCTCAATTATGTTCGCAATAGTTATAAAAATTACCTGTTCGCGGTAACATACCCTTCTGTATGTGGGATATGCACTTCGACAGCGTACACATAATATTGTTTGTTCTTCAAAAACAAAAACGAATAGGTATAAAATCCTTGCTCCAGCCACAAGGACTGGTCATTGGTCGCTTAATAGTTCTGATGGCAATGTGAAAGATACATACCATAATTTAGCGATAAGTACCAGTTTGGTCGAGTGTATGGTAAAAGTCCATACACAAAAGAGTGTCCAATCCTAAAAAAATATTCCTCCACTTTTTTTAATAAACTGCAATTAGCAACAATTGAGGGCTATTTTCATTATTCTATATGGTCTTTCTGCTAACTTGATAATTATAAAAATGCATTATCCTAATATCGTATGACTCTACTCACCTTTAACCAAAATGGTACTCACATTTAATATTGAAACACCACAGAGTTTTAGTACAACACGTGGGCTAACCATCTCTTCAAAACGGAAGTTCACCTAAACAGAAATGTATGTATTAATCATTTGTCAACTGTGCAGTTAATTTGTGCTTATTACATTTTTATTCCAACGAAAGGAGCCTGAAATACACTGAACTTAAAGGGTGCATCCCAACAAGCCCCCATTTTTCTCCAGTTAAAGTTATGTCGCTTGTGAGAGAGAATTAAGACAAATTCTCAGACATGCAGCAGTTCACACCACAGTCGCTTCATATGCATGCCTCGCAACTACAGTGAACACCGGGGATTAAATATTATTACGAGCTATTTAATTAGTTATTCATAACCATAGATGTGATTCTTGTTTTTTATGGAATATTTCATTGGCTATATTACATAATTTAAGTGTTAACTCTTTGAGATCGTTCTTCCCAAGGAGGCAAGGAGTCCATTCAACTGTAGCACTGCTTCCACTGCAGCGCGGCTGGCCACATCGCGTGTTACTGACGCAGCCGATAGAACAACCGACCACGTACAGCCTGCCACAAACTTAACGACCTACGCTAGCCGTCGCCGAGCTGCATTACCGCGCCACCTTGCGGCGCGGCGGCTGTGGTCGATGTTATGCGTGGGTTCTTTTTAGTGTTTTGGATTGACAGGATGGCGCTGGATTTTAAAACATAACGTGTTCTTTTATTGTTCTAATGGCGCCCGGCTGGCTCTGCCAGCTCTGCCGGAGTTGCCAGTAGGGCTAACGCAACATAGGTGGCGCTACCTTTCATTACATATATAACACGCCCCTTTTTTCCTTTTTTTTTTTTAACAAGTTCATGCGGTTTGGAGGACGAACTTGTCTTCCTGAACGTGTGTGAACTGAGGTTGTCGGTCCACTGCTGGTATCACATGGTACATTCGCTGCCCGGGAGGAGTCTTCATCTAAGTCAGACGATGGGCACAGATCCTCCACACTCCTTTGCACTTGGGGTGGTGCCTCTCGATCCCTCGGTGGCAGGTGTGCTTCTCTCAGGTGGTAGCGGTTTCTGCGGTATGTGCCTCCACCGTTTCCTTGCTTGTTTCCAGCTGCTGAGAGAGCCGGTCCACGTACGACTGGTAGTGAGAGGACATCTGCTGCTTTTCTGCTGCAATCTGCTCCATGGCATCCTTGAACTTGTTGACTTTCTTCTCCATGTCCAACTTCTCTTGGTGGAGCTCCTCCAACTGGCTGTGCACATTCTCAGAGGCCTGAGCGCCTCCGAGCTGCTGAGCATAAAGCTGCGCCAAGGACAGCTCCTTCTTGAAGTCGCCAAGCTCCTGTTGCAGGGCTTCATTGTCTTTCGCCTTCTTGCCAAGCTTGTTGCTCAGCTCAGAAAGTTCTTGCTTCAGTTCTTCGATTGATTTGCTTGATTTGTACTGTTCCGTCTTGAGCATCTCGATTTCCATGAGGTACTCTTGGGAACTCTTCTCCTGAACCTGGCTCTGGCTGCTGACAAAGTTCAACGTTCGCTCCAAGTCCGTGTTTCTCTCTCTAGCCGCCTTCAGTCTTCCTTGCAATTCTTCCGTCTCCACGGCCTTCTGCTTGGCGGTCTGCTGGCTCTGGGAGAGCGCCGACTGAAGCTCCGTCTTCTCGGCCACCAGGATGCCGATGGTCTGGATGTGCACCTGTAGCTGGTCGTTCATGGCCCCCAGCTCGCGCCGAGACTGATCCTCCCGCTCTTGCTGCTCACGCTCGTACTCACGCTGCTGCCGTGTCAGCTTGCCCCTCAGCTCCTGCAGCTGAAACTCGAGTTGGTCCCTGTCTTGCTGCAGGGACTCGAGGCTCGTGGCCAGCTCCTGGTTCCTTCGCAAGAGGGCATCATTCCTCGGGGTGCCGGAGCTCTCCGCAAGCGCCGCAATGTCTCCATTGAGAGCCGCGTTGGTGTCGTTCATCAGGCCGTTTAGCTGCAGCGTGATCTGCCGAAGAATCTCCGCAGACGACAGCACCCTATTGCTTGGCTGGTCCTCACTTGCTAACTGGGAGAGGTCCTGACAGGAGTGAGCAGTCAATGATTGGGCATCCTTGGGTTTAGACGGCAAAGCCATGGAGTAGCTTTGCTCCAGAAAGCATACTTCTGGTGTGTCATCCCTTCCTGTAGTGTCATCAACCGAGTTGCACTTGAGTCTGTTGAGTTGTATTAGCTTCAGCTCCCAACAGGCATCCAAACCCAAAATGGCAGCTGTTGACATGTCAACTATGCAGAACTTCAGTGTTGCCGATGTGCCAGGTACGCTGCATATTAGAAAGCACTCTCCACGTAGTGGCAACGGCTCACCGGTGTAAGTAGTCACACAAGCACCAGGGCTGTTAAGTAGTGGGGTATCCGGCAACTTCTGCAACTGCTCCATCGAGATTAGGTTCACATCTGATGCAGTGTCCAGTTTGAACACATGGTCATGTCCACTGACGTTCACTCTTTGGTTTTATGAAGAAGAGTGCTGAACGGTGCGAACAGTCAGCACATCCAAGGAGAGAGGTGCATCCTCCTGCAGCTCTCGCACGACGTGGGCATGACGCGACTGCAACGGACGAGGCTGATGTAGCTGCTGACACAACGCAGCATAGTGGTTGGGCTTGCCATAGTTGTAACACTGTTGTCCGAATGCTGGGCACTGTCGTGGCTGGTGAAATTGGCCACACCTGGAGCATGTTCTTTGCGAGTTGTGACGAGGCTGCGGTGGCTGGCGGTGAGTGGGCGCTCCTTCACTTGGTTCCCGCGTAGCGTCATACTGCCGTGAAGTTGGTGGAGCGCGGCGATGTATTGCGAGCACCTCCGGACGCTATTGCTGCATCTCTTGGGCGTACGTTCTGGAAAGTTGCGCTGCCATACACTGGTCCTTGACTTTGTCGAGTGTAAGTTTCTTCTCGCGCAACAAGCGTTCTCTCAGCGAGTTGTCATTTATTCCATGAACGACGCGGTCGGTGATCATACGGTTGCGAGCTTCACCAAAAGCGCATTGATTTGCCTGCTTCTCTACGGCTTGAGCGAAGGCCTTGAACGTTTGGTCTTTCGACTGTTTCAAGTTATGGAAGACGTAGGATGCATGCGTTGTGTTGCGGTACCTTTCGAAGTGCTCGTCGAAACACTGAAGAACATCGGCGAACTTCTGCTGCGCCGCCGGAAATGTGAATGCGTGGTACTTCTGCACGAGTTCCGCGCCTCCAACATGTAGCAGCAGAGCAATCCTTGTCTCGTCGTCTTCCTTGTGGTACTTTGTTGCACGTTCGTAGATCGTGAAGCTCTTCTTCCAGTCTCTCCATTCCTCTGCCTGGTTGGCGGCTGCCGAGAAGGCTTGAATGGGCGGAAAAAACAACGCCATCGCTTCTGTGGTAGATGCTGCTCACTTGCTTATCTCACTTCTGACACCATGTTATGCGTGGGTTCTTTTTAGTGTTTTGGATTTACAGGATGGCGCTGGATTTTAAAACATAACGTGTTCTTTTATTGTTCTAATGGCGCCAGGCTGGCTCTGCCAGCTCTGCCGGAGTTGCCAGTAGGGCTAACGCAACATAGGTGGCGCTACCTTTCATTACATATATAACAGTCGAAATTCGTTGCGCACGCATGTGCGCCCTTTGGTTACTCATGCCGTGTCCCACTACAGCGACAGGCAGAAACAAGACAGCGACAAGCCTCGAACCCGTGCAGCATGCTCGCGGTGGTACCTTTGGCAGGCGTTAGTCGTTCGGTGCTCGTGAAGTAAGCACGAGCGATTGCAACCCTCCCAAAGATACCCTCGCGTGATTGATGCTCGTGTTTGAGCATAGCCTCCTTCATTCTACAAAGCCTCTCAAATGGCGAAAGACTCTGGTTTGAAGCTTGTCGCTGCCGTTTGTTTCTGTCTGTCGCTCTAGTGGGACATGGGCATCACAAGCATATTAACATTCCCGCTTCCGACCGACACCATCTGCTTAAAACGACTAATTAGTTTTAGACTAATACGTCACAAAAACCACATAATGAATGGCGCCTGCCACGGCCTACCATGGGCCTGCCCGCCTGCTTGCCTGCACGCCGTCGTCACAGCATCATTCTGTATGGCCTCTGCTCGTACGGGCGTCGTTCGTCCATGCCGTGCGTGCCGTCCGTCTGGGCTTTCTGCTGCAGCGTGTTCGGTCGGCTTTGGATTAATGAAGGTGACGCATGACCTCCCGCGCGCTCGCATGCTCGGTGTGAGTTTGTGGAGCCGAGCGGCTTGAGGTTCTCGCTTTGTCGTTTCCGTAGGGATGTCGGGCTGGAATCGTGTGTGCACCTCGATTTTTGATCAGATTGTTTTGTAAAAGAACTTGACTTATTACCCTGCGCACGACATTGCCTATGGATTTACAGATGATGATGTTGAACGGTGTTGCAGATAGAGCATTGATTGCCGTGCTCTCTGAAATTTCCAGGGCGTGGGTTCAGCCCCTTGCATACACTGTTGTGCGCACTTCAACACCGTCTTCTTTTATGCGCAGTCTCCTCATTCCTCTCGATCCGGGAGCTCAAGTCTGTTGGCTTCACAGTAAAGGCTTTGGCCTGTGAACAGGGGGCTTTAAACGTAACCTTGGCCAAACAGCTTGGTGTGTCTGTTAATAAGAAATGTTTGAAGATAACAACGAACATATTGACTTTTACTGTGATGGTCCGCACCTTATCAAAACAGCAAGAAACAATCTCCAATCACAAATTTTTCATTGAAAATTAGGTCATTGAGTAGTATTGAAGAGCTTCATCGTTCTACCCATGAGATGAGGTTGGGATTGGCTCCGAAACTTACTCAGAGACACATTTTTCAAAACTTTTAGAATAACATGAAAGTAAAGCGTCCCGCACAGGTACTGAGTGTCTCAGTCTTTCTCGCAGTCTTATCCCTTCTTTATACCAAGGACCTTCCTGAGGCAGCCATGGCTACAGCTTATTTCTGCGATAGAAAGGACAGGCTTTTTTGATTTTTCTAAATATCTCACAATTCAAGAAGACAAGACAGATGTTGTGTCAGGCCATTCTAAAAGGAGAATTTGAGATACTCGATTTCCTTCACCAGCAAGTCGGATGGATTTCAGTATGGAAGTTCCAAAATAAAAGGTAGCCACAAACCATCATGGAGTGGTAAGTTACTATAAAGAGTGTCCTCAAGCTCTGGGAGGAGATTTCAAACAGCTATGACTTTAAGTTCTTAGCTACACGACGCCTGCAGCAAGACCCACTTGAGAACATCTTTGGAGCTCTATGAGAAATGCTGGGCTGCAATGCAAACCTAAATCTGTATCAGTTCACCTCAGGACTAAAACACATACTGATAAAGAAACTCTTCAAACTTTCGAAACAATGGAAACGTAGAAGATGACAAGGCTGACTTCCTCAAGGAGTTGTCAATATTTTTGCACCATGAAAGTTCAATTGTAGTAAATGTGGAATATCTTTCAACTTATAACTTCCCGCCACTAAAGGATATTTCTGACGAGACATCAAACATCAGGTCTAACATAATTGATGACACGTCCACTTATTACGTTGGGGGTTATTTCATCAAGCATTTCCTTGAACAGACAAGGCACTGTTCTGGCTGTTCTAAGCTGCCGAGGGATGAGTCTGACAAATTGATCAGGCCTCATCATCACTTTCTTGTTGTGAAAGCATACCCTGTGCCTGGAGAACTCTTCGAGAACCTAGCAGTACTATCACAGGTTGCCTTTAATTTCATTCAGCAACTAGAAAATCACTTTCATGTCGTAAGAGAGAGTGTGGCGCATGTTTGAGGAGTGTGTGCTGCCTCGTATCACACACCTTCAGGACTGAGTAGTTTGTCTTTGCTTAGAGTGCCACAAATGGTTTTTGAAAATGTTTTGCACAATACGCTTGTGTTGGCATGTTCGATTTCTTAACCGGAACTTGGACAAAGTCTCGTTGCACCCTTCAGTTGCTGGTAAGCCACGAGACAAGTTTAAGGGTTAATAGTGTATTAACAGAGGCGGTTGCGAAATCAAAAACAGAATGTGCCTACTAATTGAGCGGTGCACCTTGCACTCCAAACATTCATTTCCCTCATTTCCAACAAATGTGTAGCATGGGCCCCCAGCAAAAGTATTTATCCGCTTTCTATAAAATTTCCATAAAACAAATATTGTGTAAAGGTTATAGATTCGAAAGAAAATGCATCCACTGTTGTATTCATTTTCTCTAGCTTTTTAGCCATTTTTTTTTCGTTTTTGTTTTGCGACATATTTCTTTTCTGATCGACTGTATTTCGGGGAATGTTGAGGGACGTTCAATCTTGTCAGATTCTGAATAGAGTTCTCATTGCTTCTTGATGGCCCTCCCACAGTGTGTTTCAGGCTGTACCGATTCGTGTGTTTTTTATTGGCCGAAAATTGAGAATTTGTACTCTCCGCTGTATGCTTTGCACTCTTATTATACTCTTATAACCGGTGATGATAGCGATGTCTTATTTATTTCTACACTTACGTCCTGTGCCCGAGTCGTCGTGAAAGCGAAGGGATCACTCAGCATTTTCCCTGTTGAAAGTTTTTGTCAACTTTGTTCAGCTAAATATCTATTACAAAGTGTGAGATATGCCGAACTCCGTCATATTCATTTATTTTTGTGTGTATATTTTTCTTATAAAACATGCAGAGCGCCTGAGGTAAATCCTGTATATACGAATGTGGCCCAATAAAATGTTTTCGAATCCTTTCTTGTTGTTGACCCCAAAATGTTCCACCAGTCAGGAGTCAATGTAGAGATCGTGTAACTTCAAAGTTTAACAGTATGAAAATCAAACAAACAATATATACACCTCTGTTTTGTTAAGTAAAAATGTTTTTTGACACATTTTGCACGGATTCTATCGTCAAAATTAAAATAAAACTCCGTCGATATTTAAACAAAAAAAGGGAAAAGCGGCTCCGGGAGCCGAGTAGCTCCCGAGAGCCTAGCGAGGAGGAAGGCGAGGACGAAAGAGAGAGAAAAAAGAGAAGAAGGGTACGGGAGAACCGGAGCAGAAATGCCCCAACCGAAACTAACTTGACCGGAACCGGAACCAGCTTACGCTTAATGCCGCCTGCTAGGAGCGCTAGCTGTCACTGGTCTATCTGGGCCGCTGGGGTCTATGGTAGTGTCAGCTCTTTACCTTGAGTATATAACTCTAGGGGTGACATGCCTGCGAACACCACAGGACGCGCATGCGCGCAATACAGGTCTCGATGAGAGGCGCCGCGCCGCAGTGTAGCGCACTGATGCAGCTCGACCAGGGCTCGTATGTTCCGTAAACGTGTGTAGCCGAGTGTTCCATTTGTTCCATGAGATACCATCGCTCCTTCGATGATCGATTCACTGCGCCACTACTACCCGGTATTTCCTCGAACGACAAACGTTCGGCGCAGTCCCAATACTTCCGCTCATCCTTCCCCGACGCCGCCAGTCCCTGTCATAGGCCTCTCCCCGCCTCATGTCACCGGCCCCTGACCGCCGCAACTCGGAAAACTAAGATATCCAGGTTAAAGGAGCCATGAAAGATTTGTTTAGTTTTCACTTAATACTACTTAAAATGACTCCCTAACGTTTATCACTGAATAAACTTGCCTGCGATTTTCTTTCCTGGCGATGATAGTCGTCAAACAAATTCGAGATACATGAGCCTCATTCACCCCCACAACTCGGAGCCAGAACAAGCGGTCACGTGGCCTGGTGCCCATCCTCTGCCGTCAACGCTAATCATACCAAAGCGACGGGCTTGGCAAAGTAAAAAACGCTTTCTGAGCTCCAGGAATTGTCAGAGTTCGGCTACTCTCATCAACGCATTGGTTGCACACGAGCCACTCCCCGAGTGTTCGCCGAGGCATTGATGGCTACGAGCCGAAGTGGAGTGCTCACGCGGTTCTCATATCCGATCCATGAGCCGCACTCGACTGTTGTCATGCGAGTGCTTTCGACTTCACAATTACATCATCAAGCTTTGCGACGGAAAGGCTGAAAGAAATAGTCCCCTTCAATCCTCGTAATTTCAGCGCGAACAACAAGCTTCTGAATCAGCGGCGTTCTGCATCGCCGACACTTCACACATATCGTCTGAATGCCATTTTCGCCACTGCCCGTTGCCAGCTGCCCATTCGAATCGAGGGTGTCCTTATGCAGGCCGGGTGTTGGCTTTTTCTACGATCATATCCTTTAGAAGAAAGCAGTACGAGTTGGACGAGGGCTGCTTTAACAATATATATTTATCAGCCTCGGCGGACATTAGATGAGAGAATAATGGTCATAGTAGGTAGACTAATAAATAAAAGTAATTATTTAAAATTTTTTATTTATTTGCATTATGCGTCATGCTGTAATGGCAATATTGACGACAATTACTATTGGAGGTCAAACCAATATAAACTTATTTAAAAATGCAAAGTTCTTTTCAAGCACATTAATTGACAAATGTTCACATTATGAACCATAGTTAAGATTTCTCGAAAGAAGGGCCCCTAGAAGCCCTGACCTGAATGATGCTCAGAAGAGCGACGTAGTCATTGCAAGCAAGCCGTCGCTATCTCGGGAGCGTGTCCTTGGTGGGTGCGCAGACGACACAAGTGACGATGTCACTGAAACGACTACGTCACTCTTCTAAGCGTCACTGTGGGCTAAGCTTGAGGCGCGCTTTCTGCGCGCAATATCGGACTGAAAAGTAAAACAAAAAAATTTCAAAACATTTTTATATTATATTTTTGCCAATTATTTCAATAGTTTCGCCTTTATTCGTAATTGCGGCAATAGTGCCATTGCGAAATGTCCCCTAAAAGAAAGAACTCAAAATAAATTAACCAATTTTAATGCCGTAGTCACACCGAATTAAAGCGCAGCTCTTGAGGAGGAGGAGGGAATTGTACTGGGGTTGTGGGTCAAGTGACCTGGGGGTCACGTGACGATGCCGATGATGTCATCAGTGACGTCACTGATGACGTCATCAGTGATGATGACGATGACGATGCGGATGTCGGTGACGTCATCTGTGACGTGACTGTTGACGTCATCAGTGACGATGACGATGCGGATGCCGGTGACGTCATCAGTGACGTCACTGATGACGTCATCAGTGATGATGACGATGCGGATGCCGGTGACGTCGTCAGTGACAATGACGTCATCGGCGGGGGGGGTCACGTGACCTCAGGGGGTCACGTGACTTCGGGGGGGGGGCCCTCGTGCGGTGCATTGTGGGACATTTCCAATAATGCAGCGCGCGGTTTCGCCGACGCCGCTCAAGCCGGAAACGGGCGCCTAAGAGCTGCGCTCTAAAATGGGCCACTGTACATTTGAACTAACCACAGCAATTTGATCGTTGTTCTTCTAAACTTTAGATTTGCCTATTACTGTTTAAGGATGGCTAATTGGGCTAGTTGGTTTTGCATCGTGCTGTAATACGCCAAAATAACAGGGACAAAAAACGAAGGGAGAACTATACTTCATTTCAGCTTAGGTCCGAGCGCGGCCGATGTTATGAGCAGAAGGGCCAATCAAACAGCGCAAAAAGCGCAACGTCATGGCGTGCTCTCTGTGCTTGATAGGACTAGTCGGCGGAGGAGCGCGCACAGAGACACGGCAAATACCGGCTGGTCCTTTTAACTGCAGAGAGCACGCCATGACGTTTCGCTTTTTGCGCTGTTTGATTGGCCCTTTGGCTCATAACATCAGCCGCGCTCGGACCGAAGCTGAAACGAAGCATAGACAGGACGCGGCGTAACTTTCAACTGAATTGTTTATTTGGATGAAAAAAGTATAAAATATAAAACAGGCACACTTGGCAGAACAACAAAGATATGGTCTAAAAACACCCCCCCCCCCCCCCTCAAATGCCAGCGTCATTGGTTCTTCAAATAGTAGAATTCTTTATCAGTCAAGGACAAAGAGGGAGCGCTTATATTTTATCGGCAATTCCACTATTGAACGTGTGGAACAAGTTCGTGACCTTGGTGTTTATTTCGATAGTAATCTTACCTTTTCATATCATGTTACACAAATTGTTGCTTCTGCCTTTAGAACAATGGGGATGATATCACGTTTGACGCATGATTTTTCAAATATAATGTGCCTAATTCGATTGTTTTGTTCCCTTGTACGAGTTAAACTTGAGTTTTGTAGTTCAGTGTGGAATTCGCTAACAATGACCGACGCTGCACGGATAGAAAGAGTTCAGAAGCGATTTATACGCCTTGTTTACGATAGATATTTTGATAGAAAATGTTATTTTGATTTTGAATACCTTCTTAGAGAACTTTCACCCCAGAACCTTTCAAAAAGAAGGATTTCTCGTGACATTATATTTTTATACAAAGTGGTTCACGGCCAAATTGATAGCAATCTTGTGTCGTCTTTAAACTTTCATGTACCGGCCCGAGTCGTTAGAAACTCAAGCGTGTTTTATAGATCTATCCAAACGAGACCGTCCCCTTTGGCTAGAATGAATTTGTTTAAATGAATTTCCGACTCATGTAGACATATTCTTAAATTTCGCTGCGTTCAAACGACTACTTGATATGCATATTTTTGGTTTATGATTGTGAAATGTTTTTAATTTCGAGAGCATATGTCGGGGGGGGGGGGGGGGGGGGGGGGCTTGAGATTGTGTACTGCTTTACGTGTTCTTTTTTTTCTCTTTTTAAACTTTTTATGTGCCACCACACTGTAACCAATAGGTTGTTCTGGGGCATTATACAAATAAAGGATTATTATTATTATTAATATTATTATACAAGTATTTTCGTGGTGGGACCTAATCAGGAAGGCTTCGTGAATTTCTCTTGCCGTTTTTGTTTTGTAACAGTTTTCATTCTCAACTCCGCAGGCTTGAAGAGGCAAGGTACCCCCGTCATGTTCTTCGAGATGTTTCAGAGACCTTATAAAAAAAGATGAAAAAAGACAACAGTGCAGTGTGCGAAAGGGCTCCCAAGAGGGTAGGTAGGCCTGTTGTCTTGCCTTACATTCACAAGATGTCCCACAATCTGAAGAAGGTGTCCCATCGCTTTGACATACCAGTCGTTTTTTCAGCACCGAATAAACTATCTTCACTGCGTAAAAGGATAAGCAGATTAGGAGTGGAATCGGATGTGCCACAAGAGTCGTGCAAAAAACGACATGTCACTAAGTTCGGCGAGTGCGCCACCAGTGTCACGTACAAAATCCCCTTTTCATGTGGTAAGGTGTACGTTGGCCAGACGGGGAGGAGCATTAATGATAGGGTCAGAAAGCATGCGTTGGCGATCAGGCAGTCCTCGTCTGGCCACTTAGCGGTCCACTGTGACCGTTGCGATTGCGGGCCCAACTCTGAAAAGTGCAGCTCCATCTTTGGTGACACCTGTGTCATGGGCCATTACAAAACAAAAACGGCAAGAGAAATTCACGAAGCCTTCCTGATTAGGTCCCACCACGACAATGCTTGTATAAGCGCTCCCTATTTGTCCTTGATTGATAAAGAATTCTACTATTTGAAGAACCAATGACGCTGGCATTTGAGGGGGTGTGTTTTTAGACCATATCTTTGGTGTTCTGCCAAGTGTGCCTGTTTTATATTTTATAATTTTTTCATCCAAATAAACAATTCAGTAGAAAGATTCGCCGCGTCCTGTCTAGTTCTCCCTTCGTTTTTTGTCCCTGTTGTGTTGGCGTATTACAGCATGACTATTACTGTTCGCGAAAACCCTAACCTGTCATTCTCCTTTTTATCTTTGCCGCCGCGAACCGTTCCTCATGAAGGATTCTCGGTCGACATTACAAGACGGATAAACGTTCACGAACTACGCGTCCGAGACATGTCGTGTCGAAGAAGCAAAACAACTTGCACGCTTCCGAACACTTGATTCACAAGATTGACAATGTGCCCGTTATAAAGACATTCAACAAGCCGTCTCTATACTTGTCTGGAGATTTGTTCCAGCTGTGCAGACCACAAGGAAGCGTTGGTTTCGCTCAAAAGCTCCTACCTTAATTCTTTGCTACCGAGGCCCATTATGGATCGTTCGACAAGTCACCGACGTCAATTAACTTGTCGACCATTGTGGGTTCCCCGAAAACAAACACAGTGACTGACGCCAGACTAGACCCGTGCTACGATCCAAGCCATACGTCATTTAGCAAAACGGCGAGACGCCGTTTCGTTCTGAGGAGGAGTTATGATGTGAGGAAGAAAGAAGAAAACGAAATTAAGGCCCGACTGGACCAAGTTGAAGAAGTGGAAGCAGAGAGCTTCGCAGGATTTTCGCAAAAGAACCGCCATTTTCAATCCCCCTATCATTAGTGTAATGAAATCACTTCATAATCACCAAACCAAAATCCAATCGGCTACTTACGGACACTATCAGTATGGCCACATAAGTCGCTGCGTCCAAGGGGTTGTCCATTGATTTATGTGAGTTAGCATCAAAGAGAACAAACAATTCAGGGTTCACCTCTTCAGGCACTGTACGACATTAAGAAAGACAAATTTAATTGCATCCCATATATCAAAGGGAGCATGGTAATATTTGAACAATACAAAGTATAATAAAACTTTCAACGAGTTGCCAGTTCTGGCCGATAATTTACATTTTTTGCTCCTTGGCGTCAGTAGTTCAATAGGCTCCTGCATTGGAACTTCGAAATCTGCAAGTTTACACATGAAGAGATTCGTGACAGCAAGCAATGAGTCAATCATTCTTATTATAATTCATCATTAGAAAAAGTGCCCATAAAGTATAGCTTCATTGTACTGAAATACGACGAAGACTCGAAAGAACCGAAATTATTTTTTTACGAAATCGTGCATTTATTTTATACGTTTAGATTTCAGCCACCTTCGAAGTACTCTTTGCCTAGTGCAATACACTTATCAAAACATTTTCTTCCCAATGCTCATAGCAAACTAAACTTGGCAAATTTTATGCCTTACATTGCTCCTGCAGAGTCGTTTTTTTCGTTTGTTTTGTTTTTTTCACCTGTTTTACATCGGTAAACAGTTCCTGTTTGGAACATTTTCATACGGGGAAACAAAATTATTACACAATCTTATCATGGTAACATATACCAGGGAGCACAGAATATGTCCCGTGCAAATTACACACCTATGATTTGTTTTTATGTACATAAAGATTTTTTAATTTCCTTTTTCCTTCCTCCCCTCCCTTGCCCTCCGTTATCCACTCCGTCCTCTCACACTCATATAATGCCCTTCCTCCTCATCTGCATCTGCCTCCCTCCTTCCGCCTCTCACTGAATTCTCTCCCTTTTCCACAATTCTTCCCACACTCCCGTAAAGTGCTTTCCTCGCTAAATTTAAAGGGGAAGCTGGAATCGTATAGAAGTAAATTCACGTTAAGTCACGACGACAATTTTATCCCGAAATTTAACAGGGAAACTGGATTTTGTAACGCTACCAGTGTGTCACTCGCTTATGACGCTCGGTCATGATGGTCGTTCTGATAGAAAGTGACATATTAAAGACAAATTGTCATGGGCCGAGGTCGGGTGACTAAGGAGTGTGGGGAAGGGGTAATGCCGTTTTAATTCGAAAACGGCTGAACACTCAGTGCAGTACGGACAGAAAGACAACCAAAATTTTGGCAAACAGGAGACTGGTTTGACCAGCATAAAAACACGCCTGCCCACACCACGTTGAGTGTTCAGTTGTTTTTAACAAAATACTACACCACCCACTTCATTTATCTGACCCCGTCTCTTCTGACTTCTATGATTCACCTGATAAAAACATTTATTAAACGGAAACAGTTTATCAATGTGGAAGAGTTAAAAACAAACGGCGCTTCAATACCGACAGGTTTAAATGATGTTGTGAACATTGGAAGAAACCTCTCGGGAAGTGCATTGCATCATGCGGACGGTACTTTGAAGGCGACTGAATATTAAATGTGAAGAAGAAAAATATAAAAAATTGTGAAACAAATTCCGGTTTCTTTTGGGTTTCCCTACGTATACAGTTTGTATTTGAAGTATATTTTAGATATATCTTTAGAATACGTTTTACTTTATTGGTTAGCTGCGTCTCAATGTGTTTAAACATTACAAGAGACTTATATTTTGGCGTACTGCCCTTAGCCAAAAAGTGTTTTTTTTTTTTCCACAACATCAAAACGTTTATAACTACTCACAATCCTCGCGAGTATTCGGAAAAGGCTCATCAACTTCACTCATCTCGTGAGCATTGAAGCCGGCATCCGATCGCTCCATTCGGTTCATCGGTCTTATTTTATATTTTTTGTTAATAGTTCCTTCCTGTGAAATTTAAAAAAAACTGTTTATGCTCATTATATATATATATATATATATATATATATATATATATATATATATATATATATTCGCATGGAACATGGCTTAAGAATTTGGCGTCTGCAGGTTCTTCGCAAGAATTCTTGAACGCCCAAAATGATCTCAACTGGGGTGCCTTGAACATATATTGTTCAGATATCATTCCTATGTATTATATCACATCGATGGAAGCGTCTCGTTATTAGTGCTTTAGCTCTCATACTACTACGACTTTTGTATCTGTTTATTTTCTGCCTTTGCTCGTATTCCGTTTACCAGCTTGTCACGTCTATTTTTTTTATTGACCAGAATTTTTTGAAAAAAGCGAGAGATAATATATGCGAGAGTAGTTACGTGTGGCAGAGGATGTGATGATAAATATCTGAAGCAATTGAATTAACATGGTATCAGCCACGTATTCAGAACATTGCTTACATTTTTCGCAATATTCATACTTTTTGTTGCGATAAAATGAAAAAAAAACAATTTTTTTTTTCATCTCAAAATTACACCTTTATTATCTTCCGAGTTTAACGCAAATAGTTTCATCAGGGTTTTCTGCCAACGAACATTTGTAATTTGTGTATTTGTTTATATATTTTATTGAATAATCAAAAGTATATATACATTATATGTAGGATCTTGTGTTTTTGAAGTTCGTTTCCTTTTTGTGTGTGAAATTGAGAGAGCTCGTTTAGGAGTTCATTTTTCGCGCAAACTTTGAGTATTATCGAAGTCTTTTTTTTTTAGATTTTCAGTTTTCCAGAATTCTGAGGCTCATTTGAATGCTTTTTAAATTTCTGTAATAAATTTTAAATAAAAAAACATCCGGACACAAAGGTATACCCCTGATTCTTAAGAACTCCTCTCTATCAAGTTATATTTCACCTACTGCATTTTGCAGTGGCTCCCTTGCCATTGGAAATACTAACTGTCTCACGAGTCACAACAAATCTTGCAAGAAACTAATGTTTCAATTAACGTTCACACCTTGAAATAAGTAAACACCGTGGGACATAGTCGGTGGGAAGCGTAGAAGGTACAGGTGCCCTGCCCACTCCTATGAAATCTGCGGGTTTATAAACTTCACTAATATAAAAAACATAACCCCTCCTTCCTCTAAAAAGCTGAAACTTTATGCTCCGAGTTTGAAACCCATATACTGGCTCTTGTCATGAATTAACTTCCGATGACCGGTTGTTCTCAAAAAACCTTAACGAGATAGTACCAGTCAATAATCCCAGATTTCAAATAACCATAAAATGGCGACTCCTCCAGACCACCGATCTTCTGCTCTCACAATACTTATTAGTAAAACACAATTTTGTTTTTAATTTTTACATTGTGGCCTTGTTATTTAAATTTTTTGGGATAACTTCGATTTTACGATATTTTGTCAAGTTTTTCGGATGTATCCAGATACACAGATCCCTAGTTAAATATATGATTGCACATAACAGATTCTGATATAGAAAAGTACAAAACGTGACGACTCTATGATCAGCGCTCGGTTGACAGCCACCGCAAAAACGAACATAACTCTTTCAATCATTGCAAGGTAGTATTAGGATATTGAGAGCTGTTAATCTAAAAGTCGACCATTGCTAGGCGATCGGGTTTCTTGTTACCTTCAGTATGATGCGGGAGTGTAGTATTAGACTGCACGATCCTTAGGTTTTGTTGTCTTTAGTGAACCACATGAACATGCAGCAAAAATAAAAATAATAAGGTATTCATTTCTTACCACACGAATTCCGTTATTCCTTTCAATAGACACGGCAGCCATTTGATCTCTGTCGTGATACACCCTATTGCTAAGGTCTGATCCTTTAATCTAAAATGTAACAGGAAACAAAATATAAATATATTTAGTTTCTTAACTATGTCAATATCAAACGTAACGACCAAAATTGTACTCACATATTCATTTACTTCTGTCTCTCCTTCGAAATACCGTAGCAAAAACATATCAGGAAAAATGTCGGCTCGTTCAAGGTTTAGGGTTACTTCGTCATTGACAAAGAGTTTTAGCGGACTCTCTGGACTCCGCGCTTCCAGTAAACGTGGATATACAATCCTCGTTTTTCTGAGGTCTGTTGGAACAAGAAACAACCCGTGAGATTTTAACATAATTCGGCCACTGTCGAAAAGACAATAATGTTGGGTTGAATGGCTCTGCACATAGGGCGAGCTTTGTTTATTCGAGTTTTTTTATGTCCAACGTGTATTATATTAGCCCATGCTAAACTAAAATATTGCTAAGCACACCCGCGCTAGAACCCAGGCAACAGGTCTAATGCACGCGTTTGTGATATGGGTTTCAACAGTGCTATCATGTTTGCACGAAACGATGTTTCGATCGAAGTAATACAGTGAGAAATATTAAGCATGACAAAAGCCCCGAGACGGCGGGCAAAATACGACACATACACTAGAAGGTCCCGAACACAGGTAATACAAAGTTCCGTGAATATAAAAAAAACAAAAAAATTTCGTACAAAAATGAACAAGAATTAGAAATTAACATCATTAACAGTGAGAAATATCACTGTTATTCAGAAATGGGTTGTTTTTGTTTCACGAAATCATCCCAATTAGGAGGTAGGCCAGAGTCCGCTTGGGAGTCGGGGGTGGCACCCTTGAAGCCCAGTCCACCGTATTTGCTTCGGAGCCAAAAATGGCCGATTAAAGCCAAAATAGAAGTCACGTGCAGTTCCTCGAGTGGCCGGTGCGGGAGAAATGGCGGCGTTGCGGTTGCTATTAGCTCGGTTCTCAAGTACAGATCGGTGCCACTCTTTCAGAGCAGGCTCTATGGCAGTTTCCCAACTGATCGGTTAACTCTATAGAAACGTTGGCTTGGCCGCTTGGCCCAAGTCCGCTGACACCGCAGCGGCCGCGGCCATGTTAACCGATATTCGCCCATCTGTGCCCAGAACTGTCGATTCTGGCCCATTTTTAGAACGATCGTTAACCGATATTGGCCGAATTCTGGGCCATGGTGCGAAACCTGAAACTGGGCCAATGTTGTGCGCAATGTTCCTCCGACGCTACCCAGTGTCGGCGTGCTGCCTGGGTGTATGCTTTAAGCGCTGTCGGGTCCGGTTGAGTTGTTCCAAAAGTTCGACATGTGACTCTGCTGTGTGACGTCTAGGATTGGACTTCGCTGTCACTTCATCATAGGTACGCCACCAAGTTCTTTTGGCGTTTCTGGATCATTCACTTGAAGCCTGAT
Source organism: Ixodes scapularis (assembly GCF_016920785.2). NCBI lineage: Eukaryota > Metazoa > Arthropoda > Arachnida > Ixodida > Ixodidae > Ixodes > Ixodes scapularis. The sequence continues at coordinate 71,378 of NW_024609843.1, forward strand.
AAAAACTGATGCAGTGTTTTGTTGTTGCTCTTTTGAATCCTTGTTGCAACTCCTATTAAAAATAGAGTTTTTCTGTTGTTATTTGTCATTCTTCCCTACATCATATATGTATGCGCGGGTGTTTGTGTCGGCGTCAGTTCGTGTGTAAAAGAATGTGTCGGAAGTCGCGACTTTCTCGGAAGAACAGATTTCCAAACTAGGGACAACAGTCGTATTAATTAAAAAATAAAAATAAAAAGCTAATGAAAAGCAAAAATGAGACGTTTACAATCCTTTGTAACACCGAATCAGAGCGCAGCCCTTGAGGAGGAGAAGGGCAAGGAACGGAGAGGAGGGTATGCCCCTCCTCCTCATCCGTACCCTCCCCTCCTCGTGTCCTGCTCCCCTCGCATTTAGTGAAAAAGTTTCACTAAATTTCCCGCCAATCTTCGCGGATACAAATCCCCGCTAAATGTAACGGGGTATTTTTTTCACTAAATTTAGCGGGAATCTTTTTCCGCTAAATTTAGTTGGGAATTTTCCTCCTATTCTTTGCGGGAAATCTTTCGCTAAATTTAGCATGATATTTTTTCCGCTCAATTCGGCGGGGAACTATTTCCGCTAAATTTAGTGACTAAACTTTCTGCTAAATTTAGCGGGAAAGTTTTTGAGCTAAATTTAACACGGAAATGTGTCCGCTAAATTTAGCGGGAAAATTTTGCCGCTAAATTTAGCGGGGAATTTTTGTTCTGCTAATATTAGCGGGAAATTTTTCCTCTCAATTTAGTGGAAACATTGTCCCACCGTATCTAGCGGGGAATTTTTTGCGGTATATTTAGCGGCAAAATTTTTCCGCTAAATTTGGCGGGGAATTATTTTGTGCTAAATTTAGCGGGGAATTTTTTCCGCTAACTTTAATGGGGAAATTTGTCCGCCAAATTTATCGTGGAAATTTACCGATAATGCAATGCGCGGTAACTTCACAAGTGACCCTCGTGACATCACACGTGACGTCATGTTTGACGTTATTATGGGAAACGTCCCATAATGCAACGCACGGTTGCGCCCACGCCGATGCTGATGGTGACGCCGCTCAAGCCGGAAATGGCCCACGGGCACCTAAGAGCTGCGCTCTAAAAAGACAGAAGCAAATACAAGCATAGGACACACGTGTCCCATGGCTATCAATTTGTTATACATGAGTTTCTGGTTTTATTGTCTGACGCATTATGGTATTTAAACCTGCTGATTTGTATTTTTGGAGAGTATAAATTTATGCACGCTTATAAGGCATGTGTAGTATATTCTGAGCACAATATTTTCGATCATTTCAAATATAGGGGGCGCACAGTCAATGTACGGCTTAAAAGTGCACTAGAAGCGCGCCACAAGTACACCGCGAGTGTACTCTAAATCGGCCATGTTCACACAGAACTATTACGAAGAAAGTATGCGCACTAAGTTCTTCAGAAGTACACTCGAAGTATTCTGATTTTCGCTAGTGGTACTTCCAACGTGATGCGTGTTCCATCTATAAGTGGTGCATGTCTAATGATCTTGCCCTATGCGAATCGAAAATAAATATTATTTTTCTAGGTTGAAAACGTGACATTATGCAATTCTGGTTCTCTTTACATACTACTGTTATTAGTCGCTGTTTCTGACTCGGAACTTGGGTATTTCTGTAGATACTGAGGCTTGTTTTAATCACCAGGTTACCCATTTTATCACTTAGTCTCTGTGCGTCTTAGGTGTCATAACGCGTATGTCTAACATCTTTAGGAGCCCACTTTGTTTTCTCATGTTATTCATTGCCTTCGCGAAGCCGCTTTAAGTTTGCCTCAGTCGTAAGGAACTCCATTGGATTCACCAAATCGTCTACTTTTGTGCAGATCTAAAGAAAATTTATAAGAGTGTTTAATGATAGTTATTTACAACCCAGTGTATGTTATTACAACTATAAGATTTGTAATCTGATTGCCCTAAAATATTGGTGTACTAGACGGATGATTGGGGATTGTATGTTCCGGAACGATATTCTAGATGGTGGTCTAGACTCGCCGGCGCTACTGAACTGTGTATGTTTCCATGTTCCTCGGAGAGTGAGCCATATTTACAGCTTATTTGATATTTTCCTTCTGTACAAAACTGATTCCATGATTCGTTTGAAGCCGGTTTTCAACAAATTCGAATCTAGCTCAGGTAGTCTTAATATTCACAGTTTTTGACCCGAAGAAAAAGTTCGAGAGTGCACTGACGTTTTTCTTTAACCCTGATATGTAGACCAGATATGTTGTTTCTTAGTGTATGACTAAGGAAGCCAAGGGCTTTTTCTGTGGCACTCAAAAGAAATCAAATAAATAAATAGCTGAAGGACACAATTTTATTTGGAGGAAAACGTATACTGTTTCCTACAGTGTGAATTTTTACATTATCACATGATTACAACGGACAAACATAACACTTTAAAATGACTACTTACTCGCGCCATCCAGCACCCCAATGAAAGATGTCCATACAAAACTTTTCAGAAGAGCGTGCCACATTCTGCAAAAATATTGAATTCACGACATACGAATGAAGCCGAACTTAACTGTATATAAGACGAGGCACACAATGACGAAATCTCTAACATTCTGATGTTAGGAGACATTCTAGGTTTTAAAAAAAAATATTCTTGAAACATACTTTTTCTATTGTGCACATGTTAGATTGTAAGGTCTGTATGACCTTTTGAAATGATAGACGTGGAAGTTGTTTTTCGTGCCCCGATTTTAACTTTGTGGCGGGCATATACGTAGATGTAAAGGGCAGTACCAAAATGTCAACTTTGGAGTTACATGTTGCTTGTGTGTGATGTATTGTTTACCTTACAACAAGTAAGAGCGAACACGTAACCTTCAGCAAAATATTTCGATTCTGCATCGTAATCGCAACTAAAGAACAAATTATTTCTTGATTTACCGTGACGTATGCATGTGGTGGGAACCACGATGTGATGTCATGGGGTGGTCACAGTGTTTAAGACAGCAAGTTGTGCTATTTTCCATTCAATTCATTCAAGGCTAGTTCTGATATTTTCTTTGCATAAGTGTGAATACATGACCGGAAAGCGTTGCACTATTGCAGAAATACTACCAGGTTTTCGTATTGCCCTCTACCGAAAGAAACAAATTCCCTTTACGCTGCTAACGTACTCGTGTTGAGCCGGGTTTGATTGATAAACAGAAAATAGCTTGGACTCGCGTTTGTTGTTTATTATAGACTTCGACCACCCTTTCTAACGATGCTAAACGGATGAGGTGTACTGTCGTGCGCGAACTGGACATTGAAGAGTCGACCACCTATAAAAAATGGTCTCTAGACATTTATGGAATATTCGATGGTGAGCTATGCCGGGGTGTGCGTCGTCCTCTAAGGTCAACCATGACAAAAACAAATATCAAACCTAGGAAATTCTATGACACTCAGCGTAAAGAATCTCTCCCATTCAATTTCTTTTAACCACCTTTAGTAAGGCGAGCACATGTCTTTAAACCGTAGATGCTCCAAGGAGCTGTGCAGCAATTTCAGGGCTTCGCTTGTGGAGGTTCAATTGTGGAGGTTGATGCCTGACACTTCTGAAGTGGACTACAGAAAACAGATTTTGCCTGGATATCCTAGTTTTTATTCAAAATGAAAAAGATCCAGGTTTTCGCCGCCTCTCGACTCGCACATCGTCTTCCGGGTCACGTGCGCAGTGACGTCGATGGGGTAGGCGCGGGGTTTTAATATACCTGAGACTGGGGTAGAAAATAACATAAAAGTCGAAGAAACAGAACGGGACAACACGACGTCTCAAACTCAGCTACCAGGTTTATTTAGTCCTCCTCCTTATATAGTCCACAAACAGCACACCACCAACACAAGGGGGCAACTCTAACCAGTTAAACCGCCAAACCCTCCAGACAGTCACTACTAACACAGAGGGACAACCTCCACCAGCTCGCCTGCACCCTTACTATTGTATCTTTGGTGAAGTTCTCTTTTTAGAGCCATCAATGAGCATCGAGAACTCATCCGCTCGCGACCGCGTGACCACGTGCTGGCGGGCGCCGCGCGAACAATATGGTGAAAAGAGGAAAGCCTCATCCGGGTCCGGCCATACCCGTCCGGCTCTGTCCCCCTCCCCCTCCGGCTTCTGGCGGCTGTTCGCGGTAGCAGATAGAGCGGACGGTTTTGTGGACCCAGGATAGATGGCGCCACTAAAACTCCGTGCAATAAAAGTTTTGTCGATGATACCAGGTTTTTGACGCGTTTATATTTATGTCGGAACGACAAGATATATAGAAAAGTTACCTTTAATCGAGCAGGTATTTGCACAACTTGCAATCTTTCTACAAGATTCCCCGTTGACGTCACGCCGCGTGTTTCTCTTGGGCGCCGCTCGCGGCTGCAGGCCGGGGAATATTCTACTTTTTGCCTCGCTATCAAGTGGCGGAATCGCAACATTCCGAACGTTTAATGGTTCCTTTAGAATTAGTAGTTTAATTAACTAAACTATGTTAATAATCTTTTGAGTAATTGTTTTCCAGGTAATCTTATAATTGCAGTATTGACCGACATTATTATCAAAACCTAGGTCAATTTAGAGATTCGGATAAAAGGTAACAAGTTTTGAAATATGCATTAATCTGAAATTATATGCAGAAAAAGCACTGCGAGACCCTGTACAGAATAAAACTAGAGGAGTGACGTTCTTGGTGTTAGAGCAGCTCGTAATTATCTTAACTGCACGCTGTCGGCGCATCTACCAAGGAGGCAATGTTGAGAGAATAGGGAGTTCTCGAAGACCGCGTTTCCCCCTCCGCTAAGCCCTCCGCAACGAAGAAGCCGCTACTGCGCCTGCGCGCCGGTGGCCTTGACCGTAGAGTTCTGGGTATTTAGCAGGTTGCCGAGAGCGTTGCGAGACGGTGAAAACTATCTACGAAAACTCCCTAATGACGACAAGACTTAAGGGCAACATCATGTTTCTAAGCATTACTGCGAGAAGGAATTCCGGCACACTTTCAGCATATCGTTTGGGAATCGGTTGACATAACGGAGAAAACTGGCCAATCAATATCTTAAAACCCTTTACAGGTTGGCAAATTTATTCAAGTTGTCAAGTGACTAATAGCAAGCGCCTTCTATAGGGCCACTGCAATATGACTAATAAAACAATGAATTAAAAAGTTAATAAAAATGAGTTTGCATACTGATTGTGACGTTTGTTTTCTCATCTGACATCAAAGTGAACATTGAAGCTCGCCAAGCTGAGAAACAAATAGCGAATAGTGTATCAACGTAGTGGTGAACCCCATTTAAAGTGATATGTTTACGTTGGAAATTTTCGCTCAGTATTTTGGCGATCAAATTCTTGTTCGCAACGTACAAAACAAACCACGGCATCCGCTGTGAACTTTGACCTATTCCCTGAATTGCACGAGGAGAGTCCAATGTCAGAAAGGACCCCCGTCTTTCGCTCCCTCCCGGGGGGGGGGGGGGGGGGGGGGGAGAGAGGGGGGGGGAGAGGGGAGTGGGGGCAGTGGTTAAAGGAGTCATGAAACGCTTTTTCAACTCTTTTCGTTTAGCTTTCCTCCTCAACTCATAAATCGCGCATTGTACCAAACAGTTTAAAACATATAAACGAGGCGAAAGCAACAAGGGGGTGGAAGTTAAAATGTGCCAAAACCAAAAGCGGAAAGCGGAAAGTGTGCACTTTTCTAGCCGAAAAAGGGGGAGCGGGAACGCATCGCTCCGTTTTTCGGTTTCGATATGGTTTTTGTCGAAGCAAGATGGAGGCGCCGGGGACAGAGGGTGCGCGTGACATCGAGTCAGTCATTAGTAACATGTAACTCATGACCAACCAATGAGAATTTCTTTGTCCACTTGCTCCTTTGCGTACAATGCCATTGGTCGCCCGCACTACGAAATCAAATTATCAACTGGGATTTGTTGCAGACAATCGTTTCAATGGTCTTCTTGCTGTGTGCCAAACATCAACAAAAGCAATCAAGGTTAGTTCAGGGCTCCCATGTAAAATATTTTAAATGTAAGCTACCTCCGCGGGTTCTTCGACAACATAGAAAAGGTCGACATATATGAGATCGTCAGTCTACTTAAAATTGGCCGATTGAGGGGTTTTCAAGAACGTTCAACAAGCTTCGAGTTGGAACCATGTTTATTTCACGAGGATTTTTGTTTATTATATGGCTATTATTTTGCAAGCTCTGATGTCCGCCGTGCTTGATAGTTTGTTCGCGAAAAGAGTTTTTTTCTGTGTTTCTCAATCACCTGCTGGTAGGAATTTTTCAAGTAGTTGCTGAAGGCCCCGTTATGTGTTCTGTTGTTGAGCGTCAAAATCACTTCATCTCGCCCTTTTCGGTTGTCAAAAATACAATGAGTCTTGTTGCTGTCGGAAAATAAGTTATCTTGTCAGTTTTCGAGTAAACAAGTTCTGAGTGACAAAGCAGCAAGGCCACTGCTGTGGGCATTCGTGTGCGCTACTTGTTTATGTTTGTGTTTTAACACGACGTGTGCAATTCTTCGTGGTAGCCGCCGCTCGGTGCTCGGTGTGTTACGGATGTGTCATTCTGCACATACGTGTCCACAGCATTCAAATCTCGAGTGCAAGAACGACGGTAATCAGGAGGTCGAGTGCTCATGATTCTAACATTCTAGCCACATACAGGGTATTTAATTTTAATTCAATCATTTTTTTTTAAGATAGGGAATGAAAGTTAGCGGAGTTCTGTCTTCACCGCTTTTTTATGAGGTTCAGTGGTCATTAATTGAAGGAATAATCATCACGGTAACTTGACTAAGTAACTAAACCCCTTTAAATACAGTTTTAATCATTGGTTCTTATAGGTAATGCTGAAATTGCCTAATTTACGGCAATAACAATTAGAGCCCAGATACATATATAATTTGCGAGAAGGTAATTGTTTTAGATATATTAATCGATCGAGTTTCGCCTTTATTCGCCCAATTTAAAAATTGCACCGAAAAAGAGCGCACTAAGCCCTGCTTTCAATTACGCTTGGAAGAATGATGTAGTCGTATATGTCGCGTCGTCACGAGCTCGCCAGTGTGTCTTTGGCGGGTGCGTCGACGACATAAGTGACGACGTGGCCTGAAGGACTACGTCACTTTTTCGAGCATCATTGTGGGCAGGGTTTGGTGCACGTTTTTGAGCACAATTTGTAAATCTTCCACAACGCGAAAATCTACCAAAAAGTATTTTAGAACAATTAATACATTTTAACAATATATTTTTATTTTATTTTCCGGCTTGTACAAGTTATTGCCATCAATACTGCGATTCCTACCTTACCGCTATAATAAGTGATTAAAAATTTAATTAGGATATTCCAGCTGCTAATTGTCATGTAACCTTGATAGTTTTGTGCTCCTCTATAATCTGTCGAGCCTGATCATACGTGGTGAAGACTGCGCATGTCTAACTCGCACCCGCCCTGTTCTTAATAAATCTTGTTAATTAAATTGAAATATGCAGTATATTTAGGTTAAGCAGACCACCTTGAATAGTATAGCTAAACACTTAGATCTATTCAACAACAACACTATACAAATATACGGGTTTTCAACTCCGTCTGTTTGTGCAGTCAATTCTTTTTCTTCACTTCAAATGAAATACTCAGAACGAACTCAATTAAGTATTCTGAACGAGGAGCGTGTCTCATTATGCCTCGCATCTAAACACAAACCGAGACGTAATATTGTCGTCAGCGTGGAAAATTCGGCAGCTCACAGAGCTTAATTTTGAATGCCGCGATTCGCAGTTCACCATCGAGATTTATTTTTAAGCGATAGCTGTTATGGAATCTTACCAGCTCTGGAACTGACGTCCGTTGTCATTGTAGTAGTTGTCGTAGCTTGGAATAAAAAGTAGGGCGCCTGTCATCGATATCGTCGAATGCTTGAAAAATTGCTAAAACTCACGCAACCCGTAAGGTGAAACAGAGCATAAGCTGAGTTTTCACGTCAGAGCCGCTAAGGTGTAATTTCGCACAAGATGAACTAAATTAGCGGTAAAAGTGCGAGCGCAGACTATCGAGTCCGCATAGGTGTTTCGTGTTAAACCGGCCGAATGACACACCAGACGAAAATTCTATAGCGTGTTTGAACCAATGAGGGTGTATGAAAGGGGCGGTGCAACGATAATCAATAGACCGATCTCACGAGGAGTTGCGCGACGCCACCGCTGCCGCGGTGCATTCTGGTACCTGTAGTTCTCCCCAGTTTTCCGGCCGCGTCGGCGCGCATTGTACGCCCGGCGTTTGGAAATTTTCGGGTTAGCACGAGACTTTTTAGCCAGGTGTTGACTCAAGGTTTTCAATGGGTGGCTTCACGTGTTGTATGCCACGGAGCTATAATGACAGCACCAGGCGAAGAGGCCTCGGATATTATGTCTTCCCGCAAGAAAGAAGCATGGCAAAGAAAGGTCGACAGAGCCGGACAGAGCGGCAGGAAAACTAGCGTTTTACGATTTGTTTCGCGATTTGCTTCATAATTTATATACAATTATTGCACGTCAGCTAAAATATGTAAGATTACAGGGCGCGAGACATACAGCGTGCCGAAGTGTTCCGTAAGCTGGAATCTCTCTGACCATTTGCTCCGTAGCGGCCTATTCGTTGGTCTATCTCAAATAGGACCTCCGCACTGCTTTGCGGAGGCCGTTTTTAATACACTTCTTACTCGGTGTATTTTGGTGGTTATAACTGGTATTGCGACGACATGTTTCAAGCACAACTGTGCTTCAAAAGATCAGGACAATCACTAAAAAAGTGCAGCGATTCCCGATATGCACCACTTGATATAAAACAACGTTTTTTCGAAAGCAGCCTTCAGTTTCTTTTTTTTCCATACCCATGCGAAAAGATTACATAATGCAATTTAGAAGTGCAACACGTACTTACCGCCAAAAATGTAACAAACGAACCTCATCCATTTTGTGGTGGTCTATTCGGCTGGTGTTACTGATCCATTCTGCATTAGCACCGGTTGAGACCGCAGAAGAAAGCTTTCCCCGTCGGGCGACTGTTAGCGTTCGGATCTTGCGCAAACAAAATAAAACTGAATAGAAACTGTGCGCGAAAAATCATCTCCACCCAAGCTTTCAGGTATATGGCATGGTTGCTTCTTTTTGATAGATGCCAATTATTACGGCGTGTCAGGCATGGCCTTTCGTAGATCCGTTCTTTGTGTGCAGGCTTCTCCTGCTGTTCATCAGTACTCTCGCACAGGCTGTCAACCAGAATGTATCATCTTCTAGAAAACTATCGCTGACCGAGAAAGTCTATTTAGCTTCTCTTACTTGATGGCTGATTAAACGTTATGCACAAGACTGAGCACCACCAACACCAAGCTCAGTTTTTTTATCACATTTGATGCTGTTCCGTGGTGCTACACCGAGCCGATTGTCCCTCGAATTTTCTTGTTCTTTGCTATTGCACTATATGTTCACTTGTTTGCAAAGTAATTGAGACGTCCAAGAAGTCGGAATGCTCGAGTAGTGGCGCCGTTGTTTTTTTGCTTTGTTTTTTCCTCGGCCGCAGTGGGATTACCCCGCGAAGGGCAGTGGGCTTATGCATTCACGAAGACGAAGAAGCAGACGACGACGAAGCAGACGACAAAGCGATTCTAAAGCGATAAGACGACTGGAACTGCTTTTCTGCACTTGCTGAGGAAAGTAAGGCCTCACAAACAACACAATCTTATGAAGTAAAAACATGCAAGAGAATCAAGGTGATACCGGGGCGTGCCAAATGATAATCTATGATGATGTACGTACGCGCAGCCGTATGTAGCCGGGAAGGGATGACTACAAGTAGCATGGCGGCGGCACCACTTCCGGAATGCGCGCGCATGCGCAGTTCGCTTGGTGACATCGGTCTATTGGAATGTTCTTTTTCACTTTATAAGGGTTTACGGGCACGAGTGGATACTCAAACGCAACGCCACTGGACAGGAAACTCCTTTTTTGAGGTGTAATTTTAAGGACAAAAGCGAGCTTTTTCATTCAATCTCTCCTTTGCGAAACTTGTTGACCTAACAGAGGGATCGCAGTATCCTCCAGTGGCGATATTTGAATGCGGCTCATAGACTGGTCCCGAGCATTGCGTGGGTACTCGATTTCGGCTCGTAATAATCGACAGCTCGAGAAGCATTCGGGGAGCGGCCCGTATCCATTCTCTACAATGACGACAACAGACGAACCAGAACCATGTCTGGAACTTAGCGCGTGTTCTGTGCCTTGCCAACCCCAGCGCGTGGCTATGATCAACATTGGCGGCATATAATCGGCTCCATATCATGTAGCCGCTTGTTCTGGCTGCCAGCTGAAGGAGTAAATGCTGCTAGTTTTTCTTTAATTTATTTTTTGCGACTTCGATTGCGTTTGGTGAAACACGAATAGGTGTTTTACAGGTCATTAGCATCAGGGATATGTTCTAGGGGGTATTTGCCAAAAGTACAGAAATCGTCGCATCTCCCCTTTGCAAGGAAACTGAAGCGGCTCTGTATTAGAGTAAAAAGACTTAAATCTTATTCATTCAGTCTCCACAATAATGAATATTGAAATTATTTTTCAATTTGATGCACGGAGGCAGCCGAAAATCTTTTTTCAAAGTACCGCTGACGCCTCTCCTTCCCGGAACGTTACGTAATAAACGGAGTTTTCTGAATCACGGGTCTCGCGCATCTTCATGCAGCGACTATAAAATTTACTCACGCGCCCTCTTGTTACTTTCAAAAAGGTAAGAAGAGCACTAAAGGACTGGAGTCAGCGCGTGGGCATATACATGGCAACCTTGCCATTCCACGCGCTGGTCACACGAACGTCAAAGGCTTGGCGGCCGAAATATCCTTTTATGACGCAACAACTGATCGATTAGTTTCGTGTTTTCTCGCGTTTAGTTACATCTTCGGGGAAAATAAACGTGATATTCAAATTCTGGAGATAAAAATAGTATGGAATTCACCTATAACTCGAGTTTTTCTCAAAAACATTCAGCTGTCTGCGTAAGAAGGGAGCGTGGTTTCGCACGTCCACTTCGGTACAAATAGTGACTAGTTCTATACGAAAAGCGCCGAATAATCAGGGACAAGGAAGTAGACAAGACAAAGCGCACTCTCAAAGGCAGGTTTATTGAAACAAACACACACAATTAATACTATCTTTCTAGCTATTCGTTTAGAAAATAAAACTTTGTATCTTTCAGGTGCATTGACAGGACACTAACACACTTGATTTCTTTTTTTCTTTCTGATACAGAATGCGTCATATAATTCTAAGGCAGTTTTATCTGGGTATCTCCCGAGGATTGTTATCTGTGCCGATTCTGGGTCACCTGAACAGTTATTACATTGCATTGCCAGATTGCCCGGTGGAGACTGGTTTACTGACCCTTCATTTTATCCTCCTAACATGCATGACCCTGCATGTCAGGCACGTAGCCACGTGCCTGACATCTTCCATTTTGCTGGGGCCTCCTCTCCCCCCTCCCACTCATACAGCATTTCGTCATGGGTGCCCCCCCCCCGAAACAAAATTTTGGCTACGTGCCTGCTGCATGTTATCTTGCATCCTTGTTATGTTGTTATCAGCGGCCCGTGAAATGCTTTGGCGGAGTGCCTAAACTGAACCGCGTCGATATGGAGCGGGGACGGTGGCGCAAAACCGTCAGGTGTCCATCTAGCTGGTATCGCGCTGTAAAGGTGACCAACAGTCGCGGTGTTCTCAACATTCGATTCTGATTCACTGCGTGTGAAGCGGGCGCGATACCACGCATTACCACTTCATATACATTTTACAAAAACAGCGCATCTGAGTCTCGTGTAAGCAAGCAAGATCAAGAGCACAGTTGCTGTAATATCGCGATAGAAAATTATTTGTTATTCTTAAGTAATTTTAAATTTAACTGCAGCTGATTGTTAAAGTTAAAGAGCTTAGGCTCGGTGGTGTAAGTTACCAACCAATCCACTGACGCATCCTTCCATATATCGTTGCATACTGCCACTTGTATCGTCGCGTCACGAGACCTAAGACGTCGCATTACGCCACTTGGCACAATACTACATAGACGAAAGGGCCTACGCCTTTCCCCCCAAAAGCCTCAGTAATGATTCTGCGCAGCGCCAATTAGCTCACGTCTGTCAGAGTCTGACAAGCTGCCAAGCCGCACGCGTCTATCGTTTTTCGGCGATTTTCATCGAGCTCCGGTGTATTTGCCGCTAGGGGCGGGTCAGGGATGCATTAACAATGACGTCAACATGAGACTTCGCCATTAAGACTCCACGGAGTGTGAACGCGACACCGACGCCCAACAACTTCGCGCTGGCGTGTCGCAGGTATCGCTGTGACTGTACAGTAGATTCAAAAAAAGACTGCTTATATTTTATAATTAGCCACTATTATGGAGTTTGTCAGTTGATTCTTGACACTTATTGTGTTCTAGAATAGAACCTCAGTTAAAATAAAACTTGTATAAAAGAAGCGCTGGTGCGTCGAATTCGGCCAATGTTCCCCTATCACCCTGTAATTGTTTACACTGTTAAGCCGATATTGACTAGTTTGTGATATTAAAATCAGCCCTTTTCCAGCTGATTTGCATACGTCTTTTATTAGCCCGTGTTTTACCTATATATCGTTAGACCTGTGGATTATTACGGCAACAAACTATCTGACACGATACGCTAAGACGATGCTGTTCCGTTCTGGACTGCTCTAGAAGTTCCAAAGTTCTTCGTCGAGTCTATCGTTTTCTGACAGGGCGACCCAGAAGTCCTGATCACCGATCACAAGTCTGCCTTCCTGCCCCATATCATGCAAGAGGCGATTTCTGTAAGTCGCATAAGCTATTGAAGCAACACAAAAAAAATCCACACCCACGAACAAACTAACTCACATATGGACTGACATAATCGCTTTCTACACACTAGAAATTCCAACACCCATGTTTCTGCTTAAAGGGTGCTTTTCCGAGCACACACCCCTCCTAAACCAATTTTACATGATTTTTGAACATTCAAGGATGCACGGAAAGGCCGACACCCTTCGTACATCCTCTTTACACCCTGCGGGTACAGAAATTGTGTTAAGAGGGTGTTGCGGCGGTAGATCCATGATTTCGGAGTCGTCGAAATTGTATACCACCAAATTGCGGACGTACGCTCCGGCAGCAGAGGTCAAGAGGCAATTCGCTCAATTTGGCGGATTTCGTGAAGTACAAGTAAGCATAATGGGCAGCTGACATTTGAGCCAAGCCAACGTTAAAGTTGTTTTCAACCCAGATGAATGCGTGCGTTTGTACAAGCTCCTCGGTTGTTTACGTGCAAGCGACCACGAAAATAGCATCACTCACTCACGCACTTCCACTCAAAATGGTGAGACCACATCGGTTCGATTATGATATAATCCGTCTCATCCTGTGATGTACTAAAGCGTAGGTTAGACGGGCGAGGCGGTATGGGCTCAGAGCTTTGCTAGATACTCACGTTGCACGGCATCGATGCCGCTGGTCTGTCTATTATCAGGCCACGCCAGCGGCAGAACAGCGGCATCAATGCCAGCTGCATGAGAGTTCGTGCAGTGGGACTATCTAGCGATGCTATGAGCTCGTGCTCTAGCCTTGCCTTTAGTGCATGTTAAGGGGGGAGGGGGGGGGGGGGCACTCATCGGGGGATATAGGATACGCGATGATGCCATGTCTGTTCACGGCGGGCTCGCGTGCTGTTTTGATTGGCGGAGATGGGGCGTGTGAAAAATTGGCAAACGGAACATGGTTAGCGACAGCGCAATTACAGGCTGGAAAAAGTTAAGAACGTTTGTTTGTTTGTTTGTTTATTTTATTTTTGACACAAATGTCAGGGAGGTTGGGACAAAAGGCAAAAACGAATCACCTGACTAGGTCCCCAACCCCCGTTACAGCACTCAGCAGCAGGGCACAGAAAATGAATCAAAAACAGCATAAATAAAAAATAAAACAATATCTGAGAAGATAAAAATATGACACTCAAAAAATGTACAATCTATTTTGATGTGAACTATACTAGGAATACACACTAGGCACATTGATGTATACCGTAAGGTATTTTTTGAAAAGAAACACGGACGCTATTGTCTGGGCTAATTCGAATACACAATAATTTCTGTTAAGAAGATCGGGTATCTGGTAGGATATTTTTTGTGTACCGTAATTAGTTCTTATTTTAGGTTTTCAAAACTGCTGTTGTCTCAAATTGTAATATGTTTGCTTAAATAAATATGTTTCGTAAAATATTGCGGGATTCGTGTTTATTTGAGTATGAACTGAAATTGCGACCTTTAGGCAGAAAAGATTGTCTAATGTTAATATTCCATGTTTAATAAAGCTAGGTGAAGTCGATTCAGTCCAAGGTAAATTATCAATGTACCTAACTGCGCGTTTTTGCAATGTAAATAATTGCTTAATATTACTTGCTGTAGTCGTCCCCCAGACCAATAAACAGTAATGCAGCCCTCGAGTGAATCAGAGATATATACAGTTTTTTTTTTAACCAGGCTGGAAGAAGGTATTTTAGCTTACAAATTAAACCAATTGATCTAGAAATATCCCTTCGGAGTTCGTTCACTTGACAAGTCCAGTATAGATTTTCGTGAAAACGAACACCAAGAAATTCAAAGGATTCCACGCGTTCAATATTCGAGTTTTGAAAAGATATACTAATTTCGCTAGTTATGGGCTTATTTTTTGCTCTAAAAATAATGTACTTAGTCTTTGCCGTATTCAGCTCTAACTGGTTTGAGCCTAATCATAAATGAAGTTGCTCCAGCCAATTATTTGTTTCTCTTTCTATGCTATCCAAACAGCTACCAGTAAAGAATGCATTCGTATCATCTGCATATAAAATTATGTTAGGTGTTTGTGGGATGTTTACTATATCATTGATGTAAAGAAGGAAAAGTAATGGCCCGAGAATCGACCCCTGCTGCACACCGTATCGAATTTTTGCTAAAGGAGAGCGCATATCATTGAGGACGGTATATTGAAAACGTGAGATCATGTAACTGCTTATCAAGTTTAGCGCACTGCCTCTTATTCCATACAGCGGTAACTTTCGGAGTAGGATGTCGTGTTTTATAGAATCGAAGGCCTTCCTGAAATCTAAAAAAACACCCAGAGTATAGCACTGATTTTCAATATTGTCTATGATTTTGCTTTTGATATTTAGCAGTGCCATTTCAGTTGATTTACCTTTTTGGAAACCATACTGGTTGTTTGTAATAATATTATGTTTATTACAGAAGGGTGACTTCAGATAAGATCGACCAAAGGATGGCTAGTCGACATTTTCAAATCAACTGATGTTTTTATATGTTATTGTCTAGTGTCTGGTATGAAGGAATCCAAACTTAGTTTTGACTAGAAAAAATACTTGGGGACTGGAAAAATCGTAAGGCATGAGGTGGTGGACAGTTGCATTAACGCGCACTGATGGAGGGGGCCCGTTTGAGAGTGAATAACTAAAGCGATAACATTAGGAGAACTCTAATACGTTTTAGGCGCAAACTATGGGTATAGCTTGCTTGTAATATAAAGTAATCATATTTATTTAAAATTTATTTATTTTTCTAAAAATTGACAAACATGCCTGCTCGAACGACAAATGGCAAACTTTGGAGGTCTGTATCTCATGAAATAATTTAATCATTATGATATAATTTGCAGATATTATTCTACTAATATATAGCTAATATTTAAAAAATAACTAAGGTATCTGTGTGATACAATAGTTAGGATATATTTAGTCAAACATGAAAAAAAAAAATCAAACAAAGAAAAATTCCGATGCGAATGAAAAAAAAAACACCACCCTCGATTTTTTTTTAAATTTAGGTAACCTGTTATACTCTATTTCGGCATTCATTTCCATTAAAAACATGTTGCATCATTTTATTGAGAAAGATGATACAACTCCCCAAAGTAGGGTCCTTTTTCAAAGCCTACACTTAGCAGTGTTTTATACAAGAACTGACTCTGAGTTCCAGTTTCATGAAACCAACACACATCTTTTATATATTTTTATTCAGATGAGGCCAATGATAACTAAAGAAATCGTTCACACACTTAAATTAAGGAGAAACTACTGTGTACAAAGAGGTATCATATTGCGGACTAGTGATCCGAGAAAAGATCATGCAGCCATCGGCCACTAGGAACTTTGTATACTTTATTCTCCTGCGACACTATATGCTATTCCCCCTTCCGCTCTACCTTCATCTCTCTCTCTCTCTCTCATATATATCCCTGATATATATCCAGAACAAAAACATGTTCAAGCATTCCCTTTCTGCGTGGTAGTGTTCTGTGGCTAGCAAAAATCATTTCCTCGCTAAGCTCACGATTATGGCAAAATAGTTGCCGGAAACCGCAGACGACACTCGTCGCTAGTTCTGGCAAAACGGCCGATACAATCTTTTTTTCGCATTTCCCCGCTCGCTGTCAAGGACAAGAGGGTTCGCTCCAACCAGCAAAACATGGCCGCCGACGCCTGTTTACTGAGCAGTCATGCCTGTCGCCATCTCACTCGCTGGCGTCACGGGCGATAATATCAGGCACAAAGGGGCACACCAACCGGCAGCATTATCCCCAAATACTCGAGCCTCGCGTAAATACATAGAGTGTAAACGCTGTCGCCATGTTATCGTAGTAAGACCGCCCCCCCCCCCCCTCCCCCAACGGGGGACTGCAGTACGCGACGGCGTACTAACACAACGGCGACGATATCGACATCGCGGGCTCCGAATTTTCCCATAGTTCTACTCCACGGGCATTTCTCGAAACGCTTGATATTGTGTACGCCCGCCTGGAAGGATTTCAGGCGCGTAGTTAAGATAAGGCGGTTCTCCGCGGCAAAAGAAAGCAATTTCACAAAAGCTTAAAAGCGGCGGCGACGCGTGTGCGGTGAACGCTTGTAGTTTTGGTGTAGACAGGGTGTGTCTGTTCTCGTTGTTGACACCAGCCGGCGATAAGGCAGTGCAGGCGGTAGCTCACTACAGCAAGGGCTAATCCGAGTGACCATCAACGTAACCCCACCGCCAACCCCTCGCGAACCGGTCGCCGACATTGCTCAGGCTGTGTCATGAACTACGTGGTAGAAGCTCGGGTGCTTTCATATCAGCGCGTGGAGGGACGACAGTGCGATTCCGGAAAGTCTTTTTCGAAGGCCGCTGACCACAATTTTTTGTCTGGAGACTTTCCCTCTTTCTTCCTTTGACGTGGATCAAGCTTTGCCGACAGCCTCAGTTGTGACCTCTCTTTTCAAATGTACGTTTGCAGTGAGTGAGCTCCTCAGCCTCGGACTTGTCACTTGTGCACCCAGTAGTTCTTTCACTTGGCCATCAGTTGGGGTTTAATGCCATCAGTTGGGGTTTAATTTCTATTATTTATGTATACATTATGAAGACGTCCTGGAGCTCCGAACGAGCGTTTTGTGCAGATTACTTTTGCAAACACAAAAAGACTATACCAAAGCAGCGGAATTTTCGAAGTGTTGGCGAGTTGGACCTAAACTCGTCGAAGCAAATTCTTCCGCCTGACTGTTCCACCAAAGTGAGTGCGACGGACTACCTGTGCTACCATTGCTTCATGCACATCACTAAGGAGATCTCGATGCGAAGCTCAGAGCAGTGCCCTGACATATTTGTGCCAGCTGAAGAAGCGATTGAAGATCTAAATCGCAGCATACTACCTACAGATGTGTCGCCGCTGAGACAACCAAGCGTCGTAAGAAGTCGGGACAGGCCTGCCTATGTCAAGAGAAAGCAGACAGAACTAGAGCAGGTTGCTGTCAAGAATATACGCTCAAGGCTACGTATTGCGTACGACAGGGACGCACCATCGGGGTCGTCCGAACCAACATGCTCCACATGCACTGAGTGGGTGGACAACTTTCGGCAGGCCTTTGAAACCGCCACCTCTCTCCGGGAACGTTGTCAACTGCTTACACTCCTGCCGTCAACACTGACGAAGAATGAGGTTCAAAAGATGATTCCACAGGCCTCAATGTACCTCATCAGTAAATCCCGAAAACTCAAGGAAAAGCATGGCGTGTGGTATGAGCCGGATCCTTACACGAGGTGCAAGGTGAGCCCTGAGAACCTGTCTGCTGCCCTAGAGTACTTCACGAAAGACGAGCTACAATGTTCGCGCCAAAGTCCCAACCAGAAGGACGTCATCTCTGTCATGCCCAACGGAGAGAAAACGTTCGTGCCAAAGCGCTTCATGACACGCTCAATACGAGAGGCCTTCCGTATATGGGTGATTTCAGATAAGATCGACCAAAGGGTCGCCGGTCGACATTTTTAAATCAACTGATGTTTTTATATGACATTGTCTAGTGTCTGGTATAAACGAATCCACACTTAGTTTTGACCAGAAAAAAAATTTGGAGACAAGAAAAATCGTAAGGCAGGGAGAGGTGGACAGTTGCAATAACGCGCACTGATGGAGGGGGCAAGTTTGAAAGTGAATAATTAAAACAATAAAATTAGGAGAATTTTAAAACTTTTTACAAACAAACTATGGGTACAAATTGCTTGTAATATAAAGTAATAATATTTATTAAAAATTTTTTTAGTTTTCTAAAAATTGCCAAACATGCCCGCTCGAACGACAAATGGCAAACTTTGGAAATCTGTATCTCATGAAATAATTTAATCATTATTACATAACTTGCAGACATTATTTTACTAATACGTGGCTATTATTGAAAAAATAAATAAGGTATCTGAGTGACACAATAGTTACAATATATTTAGGCAAACATGGGGAAAAAATCAAACAAAGAAAAATTCCAATGCGAATAAAAAAAACGTGGTACCACCTTCGATTTTTTTTTTAAATTTGGGTACCCTGTTATACTCTATTTCGGCATACATTTCTATTAAAAATATGTTGCATCATTGCAATGTGAAAGAAGAAACAACTCCCCAAAGTAGGGTCCTTTTTCAAAGCCTACACTTAGCAGTGTCCTATACAAGAAGTGACTCTGAGTTCCAGTTTCATGAAACTTGCACAAATCTTTTATATACATTTATTCAGATGAGGTCATTGATAAAAAGAGCGATCGGTCACACAGTAAAAGGGAGAAGAAAATATATACAGCATTTTACATAAGCGTACAAAGTGGTATCATAGTAGAGACTAATGATTTGAGAAAAGATGATGCAGTGTGAAGTTGTACCTTCCGGTATATTTTACATCTAGAGTAAAATAAATAACTTTACTTCCACACACAAAAACAAAGATATAATAGTAAGATATTTAGGTTGGCTGTGTATTTACGATTACAAACAATTTCAGGTGACGGATGCCATAGTGCCTAACTGGAGCAGCTTCGATGCTCTCGGTGTATGAATGAATCGTGGCAAGCCGATATATTTTATCCTGCTCGAGGATAACATTTTGGGATTTTTTTTATAGTGATCAGATAAAAATTATTAGTAACCACCAAAAAAAACAGTAGGTTAAATACCCCGTGAAGAAAAATGTGATAAATAAGATGCCCCTGCATTCAAAATGAGCAGTCCTTGGGAAATCAAATTCGGCACTTTACGCTATAAGGTTTTCCTCGCTGTACCCATTTAATAAAGTTGCTTCCAAGCAGATCCGACTGTCCGTGCTACATATACGTCACAGGTCCCTTCTGTTGATGACTTGCTGAGCCGCCACGCGTGCCAAGACTGAATGCCAGGGAAGGCGCGCACCGTCAGCCACTCTTCTTTTTTTTTTTTGTTCACGATACCGAACAACCTCATTTTCGTCCAGATATACAAGATGCACGCCTTTCAGTTTCTTTGATAGAACGCTCACCATTGTCTTGGCCGTCTGAATTGCGCTTACTGAACGTTCTTTCAGGTTGTTCAGCGTGGCCTGCTGCTTCACGAGTCCGCCAACTCCGTCACATGCATTTTTCCCATGTCCAGATGCAGAAAATAACCACTGGGCTTGTGGGCAATCGTCCTTTGCAAATTGGTGAAGCTGGTAGCGATTCTTGAAATGACTGGCGGCGCCGTCACTTACGTGCGTCACGTACGAGTATACCGCAACGTTGTCTTCAACCCATTCCTTCACTTATTCTAGAGCCAAGCAAGCGTGAGCGGCGTCGTGACACAGGTCCTCACTGATGATGGCAAAGCTGTTTGTAGATTTTCTTGTCGTCACTACACATGTAAAATCGAAACTTGTTTTTTTTTTTCAGTGATATGCTTGCACTTCGTCAGGAAGCACGATGGTCCAGTTTTCAGCAAAGTCAAAATAAAAGACAATGCTCCCGCGTTGCATGCACTGTTTTTCATCGTAGATCGCTTTACCTTGCGTTTGCCGGATATGGTTGTGAAGTACCCAACTTCCAACCGTCACTTGGATGACTTTTAGGGAAATTTTCAGCTTCCAAAGTTTTTTTCACAAGGTCGCCGGACTCCCATGTTGCAAGCACAATCTCTTCATCCTCCGGGATATCAAGTTCCTGGAGTGTAAGAAACTGGCATTTTGGGCAGTGATCACAGTCTCCTTGAAGGCACAGTTCTGTTGCTGGGTCGCACAGAAATGCCGAGTTCATTTCACCAGTGTTGAATGTTGAGCCTGTAACGTTCTCTAGAGCGGCAATACAAAGATAATAATTGGCGCAGCGCACACAAACGCACACTTCCTGGTGTGGAATACATTGGACCCATCTAGGGCGCAACGAATAAAATTTCGTTAGCCCAACGCCGGAATCGGGATGCTTGTCTTTGTATATACGGAAGGCCTCTCGTATTGAGCGTGTCATGAAGCGCTTTGGCACGAACGTTTTCTCTCCGTTGAGCATGACAGAGATGACGTCCTTCTGGTTGGGACTTTGGCGCGAACATTGTAGCTCGTCTTTCGTGAAGTACTCTAGGGCAGCAGACAGGTTCTCAGGGCTCACCTTGCACCTCGTGTAAGGATCCGGCTCATACCACACGCCATGCTTTTGCTTGAGTTTTCGGGATTTACTGATGAGGTACATTGAGGCCTGTGGAATCATCTTTTGAACCTCATTCTTCGTCAGTGTTGACGGCAGGAGTGTAAGCAGTTGACAACGTTCCCGGAGAGAAGTGGCGGTTTCAAAGGCCTGCCGAAAGTTGTCCACCCACTCAGTGCATGTGGAGCATGTTGGTTCGGACGACCCCGATGGTGCGTCCCTGTCGTACGCAGTACGTAGCCTTGAGCGTATATTCTTGACAGCAACCTGCTCCAGTTCTGTCTGCTTCCTCTTGACATATAGGCAGGCCTGTCCCGACTTCTTACGACGCTTGGTTGTCTCAGCGGCGACACATCTGTAGGTAGTATGCTGCGATTTAGATCTTCAATTGCTTCTTCAGCTGGCACAAATATGTCAGGGCACTGCTCTGAGCTTCGCATCAAGATCTCCTTAGTGATGTGCATGAAGCAATGGTAGCACAGGTAGTCCGTCGCACTCACTTTGGTGGAACAGTCAGGCGGAAGAATTTGCTTCAACGAGTTTAGGTCCAACTCGCCAACACTTCGAAAATTCCGCTGCTTTGGTATAGCCTTTTTGTGTTTGCAATAGTAATCTGCACAAAACACTCGTTCGGAGCTCCAGGACGTCTTCATAATGTATACATAAATAATAGAAATTAAACCCCAACTGATGGCATATAATTGCCAAGTGAAAGAACTACTGGGTGCACAAGTGACAAGTCCGAGGCTGAGGAGCTCACTCACTGCAAACGTACATTTGGAAAGAGAGGTCACCACTGAGGCTGTCGGCAAAGCTTGATCCACGTCAAAGGAAGAAAGAGGGAAAGTCTCCAGACAAAAAATTGTGGTCAGCGGCCTTCGAAAAAGACTTTCCGGAATCGCACTGTCGTCCCTCCACGCGCTGATATGAAAGCACCCGAGCTTCTACCACGTGGTTCATGACACAGCCTGAGCCATGTCGGCGACCGGTTTGCGAGGGGTTGGCGGTGGGGTTACGTTGATGGTCACTCGGATTAGCCCTTGCTGTACTGAGCTACCGCCTGCAGTGCCTTATCGCCGGCTGGTGTCAACAACGAGAACACACACACCCTGTCCACACCAAAACTACAAGCGTTCACCGCACACGCGTCGCCGCCGCTTTTAAGCTTTTGTGAAATTGCTTTCTTTTGCCGCGGAGAACCGCCTTATCTTAACTACGCGCCTGAAATCCTTCCAGGCGGGCGTACACAATATCAAGCGTTTCGAGAAATGCCCGTGGATTAGAACTATGGGAAAATTCGGAGCCCGCGATGTCGATATCGTCGCCGTTGTGTTAGTACGCCGTCGCGTACTGCAGTCCCTCGTTGGGGGAGGGGGGGGGGGGGGCGGTCTTACTACGATAACATGGCGACAGCGTTTACACTCTATGTATTTACGCGAGGCTCGAGTATTTGGGGATAATGCTGCCGGTTGGTGTGCCCCTTTGTGCCTGATATTATCGCCCGTGACGCCAGCGAGTGAGATGGCGACAGGCATGACTGCTCAGTAAACAGGCGTCGGCGGCCATGTTTTGCTGGTTGGAGCGAACCCTCTTGTCCTTGACAGCGAGCGGGGAAATGCGAAAAAAAGATTGTATCGGCCGTTTTGCCAGAACTAGCGACGAGTGTCGTCTGCGGTTTCCGGCAACTATTTTGCCATAATCGTGAGCTTAGCGAGGAAATGATTTTTGCTAGCCACAGAACACTACCACGCAGAAAGGGAATGCTTGAACATGTTTTTGTTCTGGATATATATCAGGGATATATATGAGAGAGAGAGAGAGAGAGAGATGAAGGTAGAGCGGAAGAGGGAACAGCATATAGTGTCGCAGGAGAATAAAGTAAACAAAGTTCCTAGTGGCCGATGGCTGCATGATCTTTTCTCGGATCACTAGTCCGTAATATGATACCTCTTTGTACACAGTAGTTTCTCCTTAATTTAAGTGTGTGAGCGATTTCTTTAGTTATCATCGGCCTCATCTGAATAAAAATATATAAAAGATGTGTGTTGGTTTTATGAAACTGGAACTCGGAGTCAGTTCTTGTATAAAACACTGCTAAGTGTAGGCTTTGAAAAAGGACCCTACTTTGGGGAGTTGTATCATCTTTCTCAATAAAATGATGCAGCATGTTTTTAATGGAAATGAATGCCGAAATAGAGTATAACAGGTTACCTAAATTTTAAAAAAAATCGAGGGTGGTGTTTTTTTTTTATTCGCATCGGAATTTTTCTTTGTTTGACTTTTTTTTCGTGTTTGACTAAATTTATCCTAACTATTGTATCACACAGATACCTTAGTTATTTTTTAAATATTAGCTATATATTAGTAGAATAATATCTGCAAATTATATCATAATGATTAAATTATTTCATGAGATACAGACCTCCAAAGTTTGCCATTTGTCGTTCGAGCAGGCATGTTTGTCAATTTTTAGAAAAATAAATAAATTTTAAATAAATATGATTACTTTATATTACAAGCAAGCTATACACATAGTTTGCGCCTAAAACGTATTAGAGTTCTCCTAATGTTATCGCTTTAGTTATTCACTCTCAAACGGGCCCCCTCCATCAGTGCGCGTTAATGCAACTGTCCACCACCTCATGCCTTACGATTTTTCCTGTCCCCAAGTATTTTTTCTAGTCAAAACTAAGTTTGGATTCCTTCATACCAGACACTAGACAATAACATATAAAAACATCAGTTGATTTGAAAATGTCGACTAGCCATCCTTTGGTCGATCTTATCTGAAATCACCCATATAAAAAAGACAAGCATCCCGATTCCGGCGTTGGGCTAACGAAATTTTATTCGTTGCGCCCTAGATGGGACCAATGTATTCCACACCAGGAAGTGTGCGTTTGTGTGCGCTGCGCCAATTATTATCTTTGTATTGCCGCTCTAGAGAACGTTACACGCTCAACATTCAACACTGGTGAAATGAACTCGGCATTTCTGTGCGACCCAGCAACAGAACTGTGCCTTCAAGGAGACTGTGATCACTGCCCAAAAGGCCAGTTTTTTACACTCCAGGAACTTGATATCCCGGAGGATGAAGAGATTGTGCTTGCAACATGGGAGTCCGGCGACCTTGTGAAAAAAACTTTGGAAGCTGAAAATTTCCCTAAAAGTCATCCAAGTGACGGTTGGAAGTTGGGTACTTCACAACCATATCCGGCAAACGCAAGGTAAAGCGATCTACGATGAAAAACAGTGCATGCAACGCGGGAGCATTGTCTTTTATTTTGACTTTGCTGAAAACTGGACCATCGTGCTTCCTGACGAAGTGCAAGCATATCACTGAAAAAAAAAAACAAGTTTCGATTTTACATGTGTAGTGACGACAAGAAAATCTACAAACAGCTTTGCCATCATCAGTGAGAACCTGTGTCACGACGCCGCTCACGCTTGCTTGGCTCTAGAATAAGTGAAGGAATGGGTTGAAGACAACGTTGCGGTATACTCGTACGTGACGCACGTAAGTGACGGCGCCGCCAGTCATTTCAAGAATCGCTACCAGCTTCACCAATTTGCAAAGGACGATTGCCCACAAGCCCAGTGGTTATTTTCTGCATCTGGACATGGGAAAAATGCATGTGACGGAGTTGGCGGACTCGTGAAGCAGCAGGCCACGCTGAACAACCTGAGAGAACGTTCAGTAAGCGCAATTCAGACGGCCAAGACAATGGTGAGCGTTCTATCAAAGAAACTGAAAGGCGTGCATCTTGTATATCTGGACGAAAATGAGGTTGTTCGGTATCGTGAACAAAAAAAAGAAGAGTGGCTGACGGTGCGCGCCTTCCCTGGCATTCAGTCTTGGCACGCGTGGCGGCTCAGCAAGGAATCAACAGAAGGCACCTGTGACGTATATGCAGCACGGACAGTCGGATCTGCTTGGAAGCAACTTTATTAAATGGGTACAGCGAGGAAAACATTAGCGTAAAGTGCCGAATTTGATTTCCCAAGGACTGCTCATTTTGAATGCAGGGACATCTTATTTATCACATTTTTCTTCACGGGGTATTTAACCTACTGTTTTTGTTGGTGGTTACTAATAATTTTTATCGGATCACTATAAAAAAAAAAAAATCCCAAAATGTTATCCTCGAGCAGGATAAAATATATCGGCTTGCCACGATTCATTCATACACCGAGAGCATCGAAGCTGCTCCAGTTAGGCACTATGGCATCCGTCACCTGAAATTGTTTGTAATCGTAAATACACAGCCAACCTAAATATCTTACTATTATATCTTTGTTTTTGTGTGTGGAAGTAAAGTTATTTATTTTACTCTAGATGTAAAATATACCGGAAGGTACAACTTCACACTGCATCCTCTTTTCTCAAATCATTAGTCTCTAATATGATACCACTTTGCACGCTTATGTAAAATGCTGTATATAGTTTCTCCTCCCTTTTACTGTGTGACCGATCGCTCTTTTTATCAATGACCTCATCTGAATAAATGTATATAAAAGATTTGTGCAAGTTTCATGAAACTGGAACTCAGAGTCACTTCTTGTATAGGACACTGCTAAGTGTAGGCTTTGAAAAAGGACCCTACTTTGGGGAGTTGTTTCTTCTTTCACAGTGCAATGATGCAACATGTTTTTAATAGAAATGAATGCCGAAATAGAGTATAACAAGGTACCCAAATTTTAAAAAAATCGAAGGTGGTGTTTTTTTTTTATTCGCATTGGAATTTTTCTTTGTTTGATTTTTTTCCCATGTTTGCCTAAATATATTGTAACTATTGTGTCACTCAGATACCTTATTTATTTTTTCAATAATAGCCATATATTAGTAAAATAATCTCTGCAAGTTATGTAATAATGATTAAATTATTTCATGAGATACAGATTTCCAAAGTTTGCCTTTTGTCGTTCGAGCAGGCATGTTTGGCAATTTTTAGAAAACTAAATACATTTTTAATAAATATTATTACTCTATATTACACGCAAGTTGTACCCATAGTTTGTTAGTAAAAAGTTTTAAAATTCTCCTAATTTTATTGTTTTAACTATTCACTTTCAAACTTGCCCCCTCCATCAGCGCGCGTTATTGCAACTGTCCACCTCTCCCTGCCTTACGATTTTTCTTGTCTCCAAATTTTTTTTCTGGTCAAAACTAAGTGTGGATTCGTTTATACCAGACACTAGACAATGTCATATAAAAACATCAGTTGATTTAAAAATGTCGACCAGCCACCCTTTGGTCGATCTTCTCTGAAATCACCCAGAAATCTCTTAAACGTTTGTAAATAACGCGTTCCACTACTTTAGAAAAGACTGGAAGTACTGATATTGGTCTATAGTTATTCATATTATTTTTGGGACCACCTTTATGGATCACACAGACTTTCGCTATTTTCATTTTTTCTGGAAAGATACCGGTACTTAAAATAAGGTTGCAGATATGCGAAAGCGTAGTAGATATGAAAGAGGAAACTGCTTTGATTGGCTTAGAACATAGCCCATCTTCTCCACAGGCACCGCTATTCCCTAAGGATTTAATGATAGTAGTTATTTCTAGTTCAGTGGTAGGTGCCAGAAATACTGAGTTATGTAAAGGGTGTCCAACATAAGACTCACATGTAGGCGTTCGTGCTGAGGGCATAGTAGAAGAACCGGATTCTAGAAAGTGGGAATTAAATTTATCTACAAGAGACTGACCCGAGCAGAGGTCGGCATTTTAGGTCGCCCTCACTCACCCTCACCCTCACAGCCACACTCACCTAAGCCCCTCATTCATCCTCACCCTCACAGCTACACTCACCTTCAGCCCCTCACTCACCCTCACCCTCACAGTCACACTCACCTTCAGCCCTTCACTCACCATCACTGAACCTCACGGCCCTCACGCACTCACCGCCCTCACGGCCCTCACGCCCCTCACCGCCCTCACGGCCCTCACGCCCCTCACCGCCCTCACGGCCCTCACGCACTCATAGCCCTCACCGTCCTCACGGCCCTCACCGCCCTCACGGCCCTCACGGCCCTCACGCACTCATAGCCCTCACGCCACTCACCGCCCTCACCGCCCTCACCGCCCTCACGGCCCTCACGCCACTCACCGCCCTCACGCCACTCACGCCACTCATGGCCCTCACGTTACTCAGGCCAGCTTCAGATGGGCCAATTTCGCCCAGAAACTTTACTTCGCAACACCAGCAACACGCGCCGCCCGCGATCACACGCAGCAACCAATTGCTGCAATTTGCCATCGTCATCATAAAATATTATTTTTCTTGCACTATTTAGACACAATTACGCGTTATAAACGTGTCTTTATGCATTTAAATCTCGTTAAGAATACTAATGCACCTTTCTGAAACAGTTTATTTCCAAAAAAACTATCGAATTCAAACGAGAACCAAGTCTTTCGGTGTCATCATCACCGGCACGAGGTATCACGCGAAAATTTTGCGTCCCTGATTAGATTCAGTCGCTTCAAACGTATTCGAATTGCTCCGAGTTGCTTGCTTATTTCGAGCCGGACCCGATCTCAGCAATTCGTGTCGATCTAGGGAAAGCTAGAGAACAACCCCCCATTAACACCAAAATTGCTGAGAAAGATGCTCGATCTGAAGGGGGCGTCACGCACTCACCGCCCTCATGGCCCTCACACCACCTCATGCACTCACCGCCCTCACGGCCCTCACGCCACTCATGGCCCTCACACCCCTCACGCACTCACCGCCCTCACACCACTCACGCACTCATGGCCCTCACGCCACTCACCGCCCTCACGCCCCTCACGCACTCATGGCCCTCATACCCCTCACCGCCCTCACCGCCCTCATGGCCCTCACGGCCCTCACCGCCCTCACGGCCCTCACCGCCCTCACGGCCCTCACCGCCCTCACGGCCCTCACCGCCCTCACAGCCCTCACGGCCCTCACCGCCCTCACAGCCCTCACGGCCCTCACTCACCCTCACACTCATGAATTTTCCCGGTTCAGAAACTCACTCACCCTCACCTCACCTGTGAAGATGAGGGTGAGTGAGGGTGAGTGAGGGCCCTCATGAGTGAGGTTTGCCGAGGTATGCTAATAGCATCCTCGATCATCCGCACCGGTGCGCACCGGGGCACTGAGGTGCGCCCCTTCATCTTCGATCAAGTGCACCGGTGCGCACCGTACGTCCTCGATCAACGAAGCGCACCCTCCCGGTGCGGCTTTTCGTTGCCCCAACGCGCACCAAGAAAAGCGGCGGTGCGCCGGGGGGCAGTCCCATCAGGCATTGCGGCCAGGAGCGGGAATCGAGAAAATGGCGGGAGTAGCAGACGCGCAGACTATCGAGATGGCGATCTTGCAAAAACGAACACGCCTCGCAGCTGCACTAGATGATTTCCTCGGGTCTTCTGACGGCGAGACGACGAGCTTCTCACCATCGCCGCGATTACTGGCGATTGCTGCGGTGGCAAAGAGCGCCCGAAAAGCACGAACTTCGTGGAAAGCGGTGCGAGGCGTTTCGATGACAGCGAGGTACGGCTATTATCTGGTGTTTCGTTTTCTTGAACTAATAATGATGGCCAACATATACACGTGGAATTGTCACCCGCTTCGTGACCCCATCGACAATCACGTCCACGATGTTTATTTCTGTGACAGCGAGGTACGGCTATTATCTGGTGTTTCGTTTTCTTGAACTAATAATGATGGCCAACATATACATGTGGAATTGTCACCCGCTTCGTGACCCCATCGACAATCACGTCCACGATGTTTACTTCTGTGGGACCGTCAAATCCGCGAGTAAAAAAAATAGAAGGAATTGACAGCAGACGGGCACCGTGCGCTGACCTACGCAAAATAAACGAACAAAACGCGAAGTGACGCAAGGTGGAGCTCGCCGTGGTGCACAGGCGCGGCGCAGTTTGTCCTCGATGTTGCACCGACATCGCGCTGCACGACCGAGGAGCGCTGTGCACTGTGCTGGTTTCAGGGCGATTCCGGTGCGAGTTGATCGAAGATGCTATTACTTTCCTCACCAAAAGCAGAAAAGCAGTTTCAGTCGTCTTATCGCTTTAGAATCGCCTTGTCGTCTGCTTCGTCGTCGTCTGCTGCTTCGTCTTCGTGAACGCGTCAGCCCACTGCCGTTCACGCGGTAATCCCACTGCGGCCACGGAAAAAAAAAAAAAAAAAACAACGGCGTTACTATTCCAGCATTCCGACTCCTCGGACGTCTCAATTACCTTGCAAACAAGTGAACATCTTGTGCAATAGCAAAGAACAACAAAATTCGAGGGACCATCGGCTCGGTGTAGCACCATGCACGGAACAGCATCAAATGTTATGAAAAACTGAGCTTGGTGGTGCTCAGTCTCGTGCATAACGTTTAATCAGCCATCAAGTAAGAGGAGCTAAATAGACTTTCTCGGTGAGCGATAGTTTTCTAAAAGTTGTTTCATTCTGGTTGACAGCCTGTGCGAAAGAGTACAGATGAACAGCGGGAGAACTGATCTACAGAAAGGCCATGCCTGACGCGCCGTAATAATTGGCATCTATCAAAAAGAAGCAAAGATGCCAGATACCTGAAAGCTTGGGGTGGAGATGATTTTTCGTGCACAGTTTCTATTCAGTTTTATTTTGTTTGCGCAAGATCCGAATGCTAACAGTCGCCCGACGGGGGAAGCTTTTTTTCTGCGGTCCCGACTAATGCTAATGCAGAATGGATCAGTAATACCAGCCTAATAGACCACCACAAAATGAATGAGGTTCGTTTGTTACATTTTTGGTGGTAATTACGTGTTGCACTTCTAAATTGCATTATGTAATATTTTCACGTTTGTATGAAAAACAATAAAATAAAGGCTGCTTCCGAAAAGGTTGTTTTATTTCAAGTGGTGCACATCGGGAATCGCTGCTCTTTTTTAGTGATTGTCCTGATCTTTTGAAGCACAGTTGTGCTTGAAACATGTCGTCGCAATAACAGTTATAACCACCAAAATACACCGAGCAAGAAGTGTATTAAAAACGGCCTCCACAAAGCAGTGCGGAGGTCTTATTTGAGATAGACCAACGAATAGACCGCTAGGGAGCAAATGGTCAGAGAGATTCCAGCTTACGGAACACTTCGACACGCTCTATGTCTCGTGCCCTGTAATCTTACACATTTTAGTTGACGTGCAATAAGTTGGATATAAATTATGAAGCAAATCGCGAAACAAACCGTAAAACGCTATTTTTCCTGCCGCTCTTTCCGGCTATGTTCACCTTTCTTTAGTAAGGCACGTTGTTGGGCTAGTTGGTTCATCTTATGGCGAATTCCACTGGTCGTTTTGGAGCGCGCCGGGATCGACTTTTCTGGAGCGAGCCTATTTCACTGGGCGATCGGGATTGAGACCGACATGTTTCACTGGTTGTTTTGGATTAGCTCCCGCTCCAGATCTTGATCTGGATCCGATGGCGAATTCCACTGGGCGTTTTGGAGCGCGCCGGGGTAAGTTGTCCAGATCCGGAATGGAGCTCACAATCCGAACGGGGTCGCGCCGGCGATGGATCCCCATGTGGAACATGACCACTGCTCCCGGATCGGCATTTGCCTTCATGTCATTCGACTGGCGGGGAATCCCCTTTCCGCGGCCGCCGCGGTCGTTTTGAAGACGTTTTCGCAATCGCGGTGCTAACACGTGTTCAACAACAGTCGGGCAACATGTTGCTGCCGCCCGGCAACAGTGTTGCCCCATTTGTTGTCCGACAACCCTGTCACACCGTGCTGACGGCGAGGACAACACGGGGAACACTCCGCCATCTTGATTGTTTACCTTCGTTCGTGTGCGGCGCGGAATCGCTGGAAATGTCACTCTACAAAGCGCTAGC
This sequence comes from Ixodes scapularis, assembly GCF_016920785.2. Classification (NCBI taxonomy): domain Eukaryota; kingdom Metazoa; phylum Arthropoda; class Arachnida; order Ixodida; family Ixodidae; genus Ixodes; species Ixodes scapularis. The sequence continues at coordinate 102,256 of NW_024609843.1, forward strand.
GCGTCCGAAGGGCCGGGAATTACCAAGGTACGACATCAACCAGTGGCTGTAATTAGAAAACTTGACACGGGGAGTATTTTCCGCTCTTTATTTTATCAAGATGTTCTTCATTCGCTGACAAAGCAGATAGCCCTAACCGAGGAAAGTGACATCGCTGATATATGTTCGGCATTTACGCCACCGTATGAAGTGCTTCTGTCCGGTTCTTTCATGCAATTCCTATTTCTACTGTGAAATTGCGTTAGCACCGGCAGTACCCCAAACCGTCGTTTGTAACGTGATGTTCAGCTGAACTGACAGTGCTTCAAAACTGCGACACCGACACCATCGGCCTTCATAACAATCGGTGGAATAAATAGTTTTCAACGCTGTCTACTTGTCTACCGCCTGCTATGTGATCAATTCATTTCCCCAAAACGTCCTGGTTTTTTTTAAAAACAAATCAGGTGTCTGGGGGGCTATGTTGCGCTTTTTGGACTCCCAGGAGACTAGGGAGAGGGAAGTGACGTCAACGACACAGCAAACGCGGATTAGGTGTTAATTTCGTTTTCTTCTGTCAACATCCAATCTGCATTTGCTGTGTCGTTGACGTCACTTCCCTCTTCCAAGTCTCCTGGGAGTGCAAAAAGCGCTACATAGCACCCCTGGTAGCGGCTAGTTCCAAGTTCCAAACATCAACGTTTTCGAGATCGCGGCGCTAACACCTGTTCGACGCACGAGCGGTAGGAATGGCTCAGGAGCGCCTAGCAAAGATTGCCGGAATGCCCGTAGCGCGGCAAAACCTTTTCTTCTCTTCTCCTTCCTTGAAAACGAACCGGCTGTCGAGCCAAGGGGTAAGCAAGTGGCCATTACCATTTCTTCTGAGGCGAGATCAGGCGAGATGCCCGCGAGAAAGGAAGTCACGTGTGTGCGCCGAGGGCTGACCCGGCTGGCTTCCGGTTGAATCCGCCGAAATCGGGGGAGCGAGTTTTCTCGGATCCAGATCGAGATCTGGAGCGGTAGCTAATCCAAAACGACCAGTGGAACAAGTTCGTCTCGATCCCGATCGCCCGGTGAAATAGGCTCGCTCCGGAAAAATCGATCCCGGCGCGCTCCAAAACGACCCGTGGAATTCGCCACGAGAAAAGTCGCTCCCACGATTTCGGAGCCCTCGGCGCACACACGTGATTTCCTTTCTCGTGGGGCATCTCGCCTGATCTCGCCCATTTCGCCTCAGAAGAAGAAGAAGCACGTCACGGGCTGGGCTCCTAGATTGTCTCGACATCAGAAGAATTCCTAATGGCCGCTTGCTTACCGCTTGGCTCGACAGCCGGTTCGTTTTCCAGGAAGGAGAAGAGAAGGTATTTGCCGCGCTACGGGCATTCCGGCAATCGTTGCTAGAAGCGCCTGAGCCATTCCTGCCACTCGTGCGTCGAACACGTGTTAGCTCCGCGATTGCGAAAACGTCTTCGAAACGACCGCGGCAGCCGCGAAAAGGGGATTCCCGGGCAGTTGAATGACGGGAAGGCATCCGCCGATCCCGGAGCAGTGGTCATGTTCCACTGAGGATCCGTAGGCGGCGCGACCCCGTTCGGATCGTGTGCTCCAATCCGGATCTGGTCAACTGATCCCGGCGCGCTCCAAAACGCCCAGTGGAATTCGCCATTAGTAAAACATATAAAATAGCGCAACAGAAACAAGGACAAGAAGTAAACAGGACAGGCGCGTCCTGTTTACTTCTTGTCCTTGTTTCTGTTGCGCTATTTTATATGTTTCACCTTTCTTTGCCATGGTTCTTTCTTGCGGGAAGACATAATATCCGAGGCCTTTTTGCCTGGTGCTGTTATTATAGATAGCTCCGTGGCATACAACCATGTGAAGCCACCGATTGAAAACCATGAGTAAACACACCTGGCTCAAAGTCTCGTGCTAACCCGAAAACTTCCAAATGCCGGGCGTACAATGCGCATCGACGCGGCCAAAAAAACAGGGGAGAACTACAGGCACCAGGATGCACCGCGGCAGCGGTGGCGTCGCGCAACTCCTGGTGAGATCGGTCTATTACGGGTCGGTTGGGGGTGCAACTAGTCGGCGTCAACTATTTCGTGCTACACTGTCTTGCGTTGTCTGGCGTTTGATTTGCACGCGCTCTCTCAACTAGCTTTGACAGAGTTAAAGGACCACTGACAACCCCAACATCAATATTTTTATTGTTGCAAAGGACTGAAAATGATCCCCAACTTGAGAACTGCGTATTTGCAGAAAAGAAAGATATTTTGAGAAAGCTTGATTTGAAACGGCCACCGTATCTATGACGTAGTTAGCGAAATGGTACACCTTCACTTTTTGGATTACTTCGAACGGGAGTTTTCGTTTAATTTTCTCGTTTTACTTTATCGTTCATAGGCACGCCGACGTGCCACTCGGCCAACCGCGAGAGTATTTCACGAGAACTCTCTTGGCGTGCAGAAGTCCTGTGCGGGCAACGCGTCACTTTTCAGTGCCTATTTTAGAGCGCAGCTAAACCGACGCGTTTCTGTGTGCGCGTAGGTCGTGCGCTTCCCGGAAATTTCGTATTTCGTGACGTCGCGCTGTTGGATGATTTAAACTTTTTCTGAACGAGCACAAGAACGCGCTGTGACATAGTAGGACGCTCCTATCCCATATCCTCTCCCGGCCAATCGGTGGAGGGCACCAGTTCCGGCTCCGCGTTTCTTCGCCGTCGGGCGTATATGCTCTCCGCTCGCCCGAAAGCGGACCGTCCTAACCAACGAGCACGCTTGTGACTCAGAAAACGCACCGGAAACAGCAAAAACGTCACTAAATACGGAATTTCCGGGAACCGCACGACTTTCGCACGAACAAAAACGCGTTGGTTTGGATCGCGCCCGTTTCCGGGTTGAATGGCGACGCCGCCGGCGTCGGCGTAGCCGTGCTAAATTTAGCGGGAAAATTGACGTCACGTGACCTCAACACCAATTCAATTCCACGCTAAATTTAGCGGGGAAAATGAAGTGACATGGACTTGGTGCCACGTCACCTATAAACAAATTTAGTTTCTCTGCTAGATTGAGCGGGAAAATTGATGTCGTGTGTGGAGGAGGAGAAGGGGAAGGTGCGGAGAAGGAAAGGAGAAGGGGAGAGGAGAAGGAGGAAGAAAGGAGAAGGATGGAAGGAGGAGAAGGAGGATACGAGGAGAGGGGAGAGGTGGAGGAGCAGGAAAGGAGGAGGACGAGGAGGAGAGGGTAGGGGAGGAGGAAAATGGGCATACCCTCCCCTCCTCCTGCTCAAGAGCTGCACCCTAATTCCGCGTTACAGAGATTTGGAAACGTCTTTAATTTTAGAGCGCAGCTCTTAGGCGCCCGTTTCCGGCTTGAGCGGCGTCGGCGTCGCCGTCGCCATCGGCGTAACCGCGGGGTGCATTATGGGTACATTTTCCCGAAGGAACCCGAGGTCCTCCCGAAGGACCTCGGGTTCCTTCGGGAGGACCTCGGAAGAACCTTATAATCCTTCGGGACGACCCCGGGTTCCTTCGGGAGAACCTCGGAGGACCTCGGGTTCCTTTGGGAAGACCTCGGGTTCCTTCGGGAGGACCTCGGAGGACCTCGGGTTCCATCGGGAGGACCTCGGGAGAACCTCGTGTTCCTTCGGGAGGACCTCGGGAGGACCTTGGGTTCCTTCGGGAGGACCTCGGGGAGGAGGTCACGTGACCCCCCCCCCCCCCCCCCCCCCCGAGAACACGGGACCTTCAGTACCCTTCCCTCCTCCTCCTCAAGAGCTGCGCTCTAATTCGGCGTTACTGGGAGTTGTAAACGGCTTTCATTTTTTTTACCAGTGTTAGTCGGTCTAGAGCAGTCTTGTACAAGATACCAGAAAAAAATTTTTTAAGTTACTGAATACCAGGCTAAAACGTAACTGAAGAGAATACTAAATATCCAAATTTGAAATGTATACGAGTAGAGTGCTAAATACGCATAAAAGTAACTCGCTACTTCCAAGATACTCTTTTAGTGGTCACAGATGCGCAGCCTGACATGCGCTGAGCACTGAGCATAAAAGAAATAAATGATGTTCTCGGGCGCGCAACACCCGCATGCTTGGAGGCAGATGCACACCAGTGGAACGCACGAACCGATCGCCTCTTCTTGTCTCGGCTCATTTCTTCGGAATACACGCTTATTATTCCTTTCCCACAAGTGTCTACGGACTCAACTCCAGCTCCAGTAGCGGCTGTTGCTGTTCGGCTCCCGCCGTACTGGGACCGCAACCCGCAAGTATGGTTCCTCCAAGTAGAGTCGCAGTTCCATCTGGCACACATTACAAGCCAAGAACGGAAGTATCACTACGTCGTGTCAGCTCTTTCACCAACCGCAGCCGACGAAGCGTACGACGTGCTGTTCTCCCCGTCTGCCACGAATCCCTACGATCAACTGAAGGCGGCCCTGTTGCAAAAAACCGAAGCCCCGGAACGTACCCTTGGCAGCAGCTACTCTCGGCGGAAGAACTTGAGGATCGGCGCCCAACGCAGTTACCACGTCGAATGACTCAGCTTCTCGGAGAACGTGCCAACGCCATAGATGACGTTTTCCTTCGAGAGCTGTACCTTCAGCGACTCCCACAAAATGTCCAGATGGTACTTGCAGCAGCCGCGCCCCTCAACCTTGTCGGTCTTGCCGGTTAGGCCAACGCGGTCATGGAGGTTTCTTTTCCATCTACTCGTATTGCTACCGCTGCCGCCTTGACATCGCAGTTAGCAGGCAACACTTTTACCACGGAACGAGACATCCGGGAACCAAACGCGTCCCAGTGCAATATTGACGACCTCTGCCAGCGACTTGAACAAGTCGTTCTCGCTGTAAAAAGACGTCGAGACACTGCCCGTTCTCCAAGTCGTCGTCTCCGCTCTACATCATGCCGACCAGAAAACGACCGCTTGGGTAGAGGTCACTCTTCAGGCCTCTGCTATTACCATCGCCGTTTCGATCCTGACGTTCGACGCTGCCAACGCCCCTGTGCGTGGCCGGAAAACCGGCCGGCCGACCACTAGAGGCGACGAGTGGTCCAAGTCCATGAGAAAGTCGCCTCTTCTACGTGATCGACAAAACCCCCTACTTGTTGACACAGGAGCCGAGATCAGCGCCGTCCCTGCGACACTTGCCGACCGTTCACGTAAGCCGATTTCTTTTTTACAAGCTGTGAACGGCACGTCCATTCCTGTTTACGCGGAACGTTCCCTTTCGCTGAACCTCGGCCTTCGACGAGTTTTTTGGTGGGTTTTTCTGGTGGACGACATCGGTCGCGCAATCCTTGGTGCAGACTTTCTGCGACATCATTCACTGCTTGTCGACGTCAAGAGGAAACGCCTGCTCGATTCGACGACAAAACTTACATTACAAGGCATAGACACGACGGAGACTCCGGTGTTCGCCTCCGCTTGTACGCAAGTGCAAGACGCTTTTCAAACACCACTCAGCGAGTCTCCTTCGCTTACAAGACCTCCCGACCGGACAAAACCCGTAACACTCGATGTTACTCATCATATGCAAACAACACGTCTACCTGTCTTCTTCTGCCCACGCCGTCTAGTTCCGGAAAAACTTCGAATTCCTCGGGCAGAGTTCGACCATATGCTCGAAGTAGGCATATTATGACCATCATCCAGCAATTGGGCGTCTCCGCTACACACGGTCCCCAAAACAAGCGGAGACTGGCGGCCATGCGGAGACTACCGCGCTCTGAACAAGAAAACCGTTCCGGACCGGTACCCACTCCCCAACATCCACGACTTCACCGTCAATCTTAGGGGATGCGACATGTTCTCGAGACTTGACCTCACCCGAGCCTACCATCAAATTCCGGTAGCCGATGAAGACATCCCCAAAACAGCTGTCACAACGCCTTTTGGCTTATTTGAATTTCTACGCATGCCGTTCGGCCTTAGTAATGCGGAACAGTTTTTCAAAGATTTATTGATACTGTGACGCGGGGCTTGGAATTCGTCTTTTCTTACGTCAACGACCTGCTGATCGCAAGTTCGTCTCCACAGGAGCACATTGTACATCTCCGTCTTCTTTTCGAACGGCTTGCCAAACATGGCATAATCATCAACACCGCGAAAAACGAGTTTGGAGTGCCCGAATTAGATTTCCCCAGCTGCCGTCTTGATAGTTCAGGCATTCGACTTTTGTCTGCAAAAGTCGCAACTATTCAAGACTCTCCGCGGCTAACTTCACTGACCAAGCTTCGCCAATATATTGGCCTTGTAAATTTCTACAGACGCTTTGTTCCCCAGGAACGCGACAGAACAGCACACGACAAAACAGCACGCGACAAAACAGCATGGTCAGAACAGCACGCGTCAAAACAGCACAGCGTCAAAACAGCACGGCGACAAAACAGCACACGTCAAAATAGCACGCGACAAAACAGCACGGCGTCAAAACGGCACAACGACAGAAGAGCACGTGCAAAAACAGCACGGCGTCAAAACAGCACAACGACAAAACAGCACGCATGTAAAAAGGCGGTAATAGGTAGCGTTTTATGAAACCAAAACAGAACGTAAAGAAACAGGTTGGACATTGCATGGCATTATTTACCAGCTAGTGGAGAAACAATAAAAAGAAAAATGTACGCTGGCGGCGACGGGATCGCACTCAAGTCAGTGTCCCAAGTGCTGCTGCGGTGTGATATTGCTAAAAAGAAATAAAGTTAGCAGTAGTTACTATTACTTAACTACGCTAATCTCTGAAGAGATTGGGTAGTTAAAGGGGTTACCTTCACGTCGATGTTGGCTGTGTTGTCTGGTCCTTTTTTTAAGTGTCAGGGAGAGAGGAAGGGATTGGGAAAAAGGTATCTATAAGTTCAAGTTATGAACTGCCTGGTCTGTGGCGGTCCGGTGAGGTTCCGTAGTGCTCGTCGTGTCGTAATTACCACCTAAGCGTAGAACGTCCCCCCTCCCCCCCCCCCCCCCCCCCAAAAAAAAAAAAAAAAAAAAAGAAGCGGGAGATGCGCCGATTACAGATGCATTGATAGAATCGGTAAGATAAGGTGACTTTAATGTGGAGCGTATTCAAGGTGTACCATGAGCACCGATTGTGCGGGGTTCTTTCGCCATGAATAAAATCTCCTGGAAACACGCGGCTGGAGCTTGCAGCGAGAAGTTGTACGTTTTGAGTTAAATTCACAGATTATTTCCGACGAAGGCCTTGATCGAGTGGAAACCGGCGAAGCAGTAACATGCCGCAGCCTCAATGCTGTGGCCTTACACTGCAGCACAGGCTGAACACACCGTTGCCGCACGCGCTTTCCGTTTTTTTCTTTTAACAACTAACGACAGCACATTGCCGTGCGATTGAATTATTTATTGTAGACAATATCACCATAAACCTTGCGCGTCAAAATGAGCAAAACTGCTCGAAAAAATTGCGGTTTTAGCTCGGCTATGCCAGGATATACGTCTAGTGTGAGCTTTTGCGCACAAAATGAGAGGCGCTATCAAGCAGCTCCGGTGCAGCGTCAGACCTGGCTACTGCGCAACGGAGGTGCACAGCTGAGCACGCGGCGGCGCCAGTGCTTCTGCCGCGGCTATGACGTCACTCCTCTGGAATGCGCAGACCGGCGAGGCGGGCGGGGCGGCGGCGGCTCCGGCGCGCCAGCCGTGCGCCGTGTGACGTCGCTGCTCCTCGCGCATGCGCAGCACGGAGCAGGGCTCATTATGCGAGCCACGCGAAACTGCTCAACCTCGGCCAGTGTCGCTCACGCTACAAAATAGCCAGAATACGGACCAGCGGGGGCTTCGGTACTGCGCAGGGAACCGTCATGCGCGCACCGAGTATTGGCGACGTGAGCGATCGAAAGCGTCGCTGTGGTCGGCCCACCACAATTGGCCGAATGCTGACTATGACGTCAGCAAAGGATATCAAATCGACGCAAATAAGAGGAATGTAAGAACTTCAATTTTGACGGTGTGGGCAGTGTTACTCTGAGAGCGCTATGATTTCAGGCTTTCACCATGCTCATTACAAACACCATTGAACTTGTTCTTCACAAGGTAATGACGTCACGAAAGGTAACCAAACGAGGGCGCCACCGAAACATCTCGCCGCTAATACTCCCCACTCCAAACTTGCTTCCGAAAGAGCAGATTCGAAAAATTGTCCGTCGACGAGGTTGGCTTTTGACGAATTGGCCTAGAACCTCAATTCCTTTACGGTGCCTTATTTTAGACATGAATTTTTTTAACTTCAAACGCTATATTTAGGGTTCAGCATTTTCGGGTTAAACCGAATATAACCGGTAAAAGTACGGCGAATTCATTTTTCCACATTCGGTCTTAACTGAAAAAGTTCAGTATTTTCGAGGGTGTTTGGAGTGCTGTGTGTGTGTGTGGGGGGGGGGGGGGGAGGGGGGGGGGGAGGGGAGGGGGGGAGGGGGGAGAATGTGACTCATAACTAGGGTTTCGAGTTTTCGGATAAAATCGAAATACACTCGCCGGTAAAAGTTTCTTCTATTCGGATTTATCTGATAAACTCTGAATTTCGATGTGCCAATCCCCCCCCCCCCCCACACACACACACACACGCACACACACGCACAAATATATTTTACAATTAATGGTTTAATCAGTGCCTAGAGTAAATGGTCCTGGGAAAATGCCACCACACATATCTTTTGAATTTCGGTCAGGCCGGAACACAGGTCATTGTACTATCGGGTGAAGACAAAAGTCACTGTTTGTGTTTCCGGTTTGGGTCATACTATTTGTGCCTGAGAGGAAGGAGAGATTCTGTTTTCGTAACCGTGAAAGCTATGGACCATAGAAATTACATAAAGTGAGGAAGAGGACAGTTGATACTTCTCTATTTCATCCTTTTCCACTCTACCTCTTGCGGCCGCGCGGTAGGTTGATGGAATAGCATGGAATGAATGCAGGCTTCCCAGCGACAACCTCCAGATTGATTTTAAGGTATCGACATTTATCGAAATAACACTTGTGTGCCACTTTTGTTCTAGGACAAATTAGAATTGCCAGTAGTAATAGCACCAACGCCAAATCTAACTGAAGAAAATATTAATTGATACAATCGCGTTTTTTTTGTTTGTGTTTTTTGTCCAGCATACGTTTACATTTGGATATTATGTGTTTATTTTTAATAAGAAACACTGCGAATTTGAGCTCTAAATTTCGGAAAATTCGGAATCAAGCAAAAATAAACTCTTATAAACTACGAATTTTCGGCAAAAAATAAACTCAGAAAAACACCCTCCGAACTTAACGAAAACTAAACTCCGAAAACACGGAACCCTACTCATTATTGACCATATGACCACTTCCTTTCGCAGTTTTCAGCTTGTCTGCGAGATCGGTTCAACCCGGGGGCGCAGGGTTCTTCAGGACGAAATCTGGCTTTTTCACCTGATAGAGATTTGTGCCGAATTATTTGTTAAAAGAAAGTTTAATCGTGAAATCAAACAACGGAAATCAAGAGCGTCCCTAACACCCCTAGCTTCCGTCTACTAGAGGAGGGCATAAATACCAATGTTTTATCGTCATTTCTGCCGTCGGCGCGAATTTATCACGTCTCGCAGTTGTGAAAATGGGGAAAAACACACCGAGTACAATGCTTGCTAATGTCTCCATTTTGATATTTGCCTCTCCGAGCTCGGTGGTACTGAAGCTTATGCTCGTCCTGTGTACAAATACGAGCACACGACGATAATGTGAGATACGATAAGGCCCCAGTGCATCTTACAGAACAGGTCGCGTCGGCTGCCAAAGACGGCAACAAATAAGACCAGTACCTGGTACTCAATATACATTTTGCGCAAACGGTTTTAATTATTGCATTTTGGTTAATATGCTGGTTTCCGTCAATAAACTTAATATAACTGAGAAGTTTATGAGTGTACAAATATTCACCGCAATAAACCGAAACCTTTTGTTTGGAATAAAAACCGAAAAAAAAGTGCGCGCGATTTCAAATAATACAAACCGAAAACGCCGAACCCTAGCTATATTGTCAATGTCATGCTTTGACGCTGTGCTGTTTTGTTGCTGGGCTGTTCTGACGCTGTGCTGTTTTGACGCCGTGCTGTTTTGGCACGTGCTCTTCTGTCGCTGTGCCGCTTTGATGCTGTGCTGCCTTGTCGCGTGCTATTTTGACGCGTGCTGTTTTGTCGCCGTCCTGTTTTGACGCTGAGCTGTTTTGACGCGTGCTGTTTTGACCGTGCTGTTTTGTCGCGTGCTGTTATGTCGTGTGCTGTTCTGTCATGGTGCCGTAAAATAAGATATTGTCACACCAACATGCTCCAGGCCAGCCTTGCTTAACGCTGCCTGACCGCCCTCCTGGCACCGCTGTAGGGTGCCTTCATACACACGCGCGCTTTTGCTTGAGTGGTGATATCTCAGCCATTTTCCCGCCCAATCCTTTTGTATGCATTTTGAACTGCGCGCAATCTGGTGTCACTCAGCTCGAGCGCGTAGCTTTGGCTAATGCATAGACGCCATTTTACCGCCCAAGTCGCGCACCGAGTGCGCCAGAGCGCCACGCGCTGGCACATTCAGGGCAACAATGGATGTCTTCCCCCTGAGACAGACAGACATGTAGGCACCTTACCCCGCTGCTTTACCCCGCTGTGACAGGCAGCGCCACCCCAGGCCCCTGCGGCAGAATTGGGCTACATGATAACCAGCTCCTATGGAGAGGCCGACGCGGTCGACACACCCAGACTTGTTCACGTTGCTAAAAGTAAGTAAAGAATTACATTTACAATTACCCATGGCTAAATGTAACTGATTACATTTACATTTACACTTCCATAAAAGTAAGTGACCGCGTTACATCAAAAAGTAATCCGTTACTTTCGCGGTGTTACTTTTAAGATTAGTGTCTATAGGGTAAGAAACAAGACACAAGTGTTATGAAAGCCTTTATTTTTGCCGCAACTTAAAATTTTGTGATCTTGAGCAAAATCTGGCTCTCTAAAAAAAAAAAAAAAACTGATCGGACATTTTGCTTTGTTTCCATGTGAAGGATGTGAAAGTTTCGTCCGCCGTACTAAACACCTTCCCAATCCACATTTTTTTTGTAAATAGGTGCTGCCACCTGGACGCTCGACTGAGTGGCTAGAACACAAATCGTTCGCAAGGCCTCCTCCCCTACCCGTTCGACACCCAAAATGTCAGCTAGATCCTGTTGACCCATATTGAGACGCTGTGTCCTAGCTACGGCTCCACCGAACTTCGCTTTTCTCCCCAGTGTAGATTATCTTGGTCCCTGAAGTTGATACTGTCACGGGTGGTGACCAAAAAAACAATAAATAAACAGGAAGAAATAAACGTTTAATGTGGCGAACTTGTGCCAAAAATAAAAGGGTACAAAAGATAATAACAGAGCGTCCCGGGCGTCGAAGTCGGCGTAACAGCAGGGTCGAACGCTAGGGCGAAACTGATCCCGGCTCGCCACGCGGAGCGCCTCTTGTACCGGCGTGGGTTTCTGGAACATCCGGCCTAGAACGTTCGGGGCGTAGAACACTCTTAACTGGGTGAAACGAGAAAGTTCTCGAACTTGCGAGAATGACAATTAGAAAGAATAAATAAAAGACACTTCTCTCCCAGGAATTGAACCCTGCCTCATCGCGTGGGAAGCAAACACGACGCGTGGGAAGCCTGCCCATTCCGTGCCATCATCACTGAGAGAGGCACGTGGCAGCGCCAGATGGCGGGCTTTCTTCAAAAACACCTATCAGGGTTTCAAATCAAGGACCCCTTTTTAGTCAGCAATTCTGAAGCAGTAGTGGAAGCTTTCAAGAACAATAATTTCAACAACCACTCTTTGTTCAGTGTTGACGTGCAAGACCTTTTTTATTCTCTTCCACACCAAGCATTACTTGCCTCAGTCAAGTCCTGCATTGAAGAGCAAGGGGAGCTCTCCTTCAGACACTCTAGTGGTGTTTCTTTAGAAGGCTTTCTAGAACTTCTGCAATTCTATTTGAACTCTATGATCGTTGGCTGGAACAATTATACCTTTACGCAGCGGTCAGCTGTGTGCATAGGATCATGCGTGGCCCCCGTTCTTAGTGATATTTTTCTAGCAAGTGTTGATAAAGCTATTGAAGGTGCCCTTAGCAGATCACAAGTGTCAAAGGTGTTCCGATACGTTGACGATTTTTTGCTAATGTATCCCAAGTCTGTTGAAGGTGATTACGTTGATAAGGTTATGAGCGTATTTTCCAGGTGCGGCTTTGGTCTTAAATTCACTGTTGAAAAACCTTCGGACGGAAAGTTACAGTTCCTGGACCTTTCGTTATCTCTTCATACAAACCATATCTGCTGGAGTTTCTCTCCTAGGTCAAAAAAGGGCATCCTTCACTACACATCCGCACATTCGAAAGTTGTTAAAAGGGGGATTGCGGTTACCATACTTGGGGCTGCACTTACGAAGTCCTGCTTTCACACTGTTCGTGAAAGTTTTAATGCTCAAGTTGAGAGACTCCAAAAGTCGGGCTTTCCATCACAGGTCTTAAACGAGGTGGTGGCGGTCTTAGTACGTAAGACTAAAGGGATTCAGCGAAAGAAACCTCGAGATCCACAGAAACGAAAGGTTGTTGTACCATACATGCATAAAACCTCTCATAATTTAAAAAGAGCAGCCCAAAGGTACGATGTGCCTGTGGTGTTTTCGGCTCCTAAAAGAATGGCGCAAATCTGTTCAAAGGTTCGCTCGATAGCGGATAACCTCAACAAAGACAAGTGCCAGAAACGCCACAGCCACCCTTATGTGCCGTGTTCAATTGGCGTGGTGTACAAAATCCCACTAACGTGTGGTAGAAGCTATGTGGGCCAAACTGCACGGTGCCTAAACGATCGCCTTCTCGAGCATGATCGTTCACTAAAATCTATACGGTGGGTGGTCACCTTCCCGTTCACTGCAATTCCTGCTCGTGTGCTCCGATTCTAAAAGGCACAGCAATAATTGGACACTATCGAGATAAGACGACTCGCGAAATCTTGGAAGCACATTGCATCAACAGCCTGGGGGACTGCTGCGTCAGCCACCCATCAGTGACACTACTAAACACTGAAACCTTGTTTTTAGATCGGACTATGGGGCAAAGACATTGCAGTTAGATGGTGTTGTGTCGCGTGTCCCAAGCACTGCGTGCCCTGCGTGTCTTTGAGAACGTTTTCTTCTTCTTTCTTTTGTGTATAAATTCAGTTGCGAGTCAGCGCTTGTGTGTCCTGCATGTTCCTTTTCTCTGTCCTTGCCTTTGTGTGCGCTGTTCTGTTCATCAAGAAAAGCAGACGAACTTCATATTACGGAAAAACGCTGCGGCGCAGCGATACCAGGTGCGTTCTAAGGCCCTTCCCGCATGCATTTGAATGGGCGGAAGAACAAAAAGAGTTCGAAATAAGGACTTAACGCAGAATGCTTTATTTCTCCAGCGCCTCATAATTTGACGAGCCTTACACGAAAAGCATGTTTTGAGACCGGAGTTTGGAGATAGTTTTTTTTTTACAACAACATGGGTCTAAAGTATCAATGTGCCTTAAAAAACAACACCAGAAGCCCCACAACGAAAGTAATAAAAAACAAAAAGGGCGCTTGTTAGGATGCGTCGAAATGCCATGCGCATTTCGCGCGTGCCGTTTTCCTCATGCGTGCTGGCTAATCGAACGCACGCAGCCAAGCTGTCCTGAGGTCTCCTGCAGAGCGCCAAGCACGATCCCCGAGTTCCACTATGTCGACGGGCTCTGACGGTAAGCTCCTCAAAGAGTCAACGAGGCAACTATTAACAGGCGTAATGACTATCTTCATTGGTTCAAACAGCACCCTGAAGTTTACCTTGGCTCGCTGGCGGACTCGTCTGTACTGATTCCGAACCTCCAAGACTAGCGCAGAGATTTTGGAGATTTTCGGAAGATCATGGCGTCCTCATTTTGCATCTTGTATATTATATCATCCTATAATCACCCTCACTCATAGACCCGGCATCGCAGGCCTCCGTGGTACGAGCTGTCGCCTCTCTGTGGTGCCCTGGCACTCATGAGTAATGAAGATTAAGATTATTATTATTATTATATCATTATTATTGTTATTATTATTATTATTATTGTTGTTGTTGCCGGCAGTTGCGGTGCAGGTGATGCTGTGCTGAAGTGACTGAAGCTGAAAGCGAATCAGTAGAGCCACTGGATGAGCTGCGCTCAGAGTATCGGCACTCTGTTCTCCGAAGTTGTTGTGAGCGTCGCCGTTTTGGTGCTTGTGCACAGCAGATGCAACTGCCGATCGTCATGATTAAAAAGTCTGACTTTCTCAGCATTAGATTTTGTGTTAGGAAGCTCGTGTAATATTCATTTGCTCTGTCGCGGGCTGTTGAACCATTTGTGGAGGATAAAAAAGCGTTTCCCGTGATTTCAGATAAAACTTACAATAAGTGAAAACCATAATTTTAAGACCCAATATGTGCAAGTGCCGTTACTCTGAACCGTAGCGTATTTAGTGGCACTACGAATGAGTGTTCCTTATTTACGACTTTCTTACTTAGAACGGAGACATTCTGAGCTGCATTGTTATTCCTTGAAGCGCTCAGTGTAAACTCCGCAGATTGCTTGTACCGACGTTATTTCGTTTCTAAAGCAAAACACTCGTGCGTGGCGCGCTGTGGCTTCTGCAGGCTGGGTTGTGGATTGCTAAACATTGGATAGAATTACGAGGGGCATTTGTATGCGTCATGTGCTATTGTCTTTCAAAGAACAAAGACAATTAACAGTTAGACTCTGTCATAAAAGGTGGATGGTGTGAAACAAATGCGGGTCACGGTTCGCATTCAGCATGTCCTAAGAATCAAAACACGCAGAAGGGACTGTCAATTAATGATACACCCTGCGTGCCGCTCCGCAAAAGAGTTCGACCTTGCGGGTGTCATGGGAGGGACCGGCGTTTGAATCCTGTATTTGTCCGATGAACTGTCGCTGTGCTGACTTCCGCGAAACACTAGAATGACTCAGCTATTTTGATACCAGCTTAATTTCCAAAAAGCCTTCGACGTAAATATACTATTTTTTTCCTTTTTTTAAGCTTTACAAAGTTGTTTAAAAAAGAGTCGTGAAAGCTATACTAATGCAGCCTGTGCAAGTGAGTTATACGGCCTTAGAGACATAATATGATAGGATAACCGTTACGATGAGTTGGCTAAATAACTAAAATATTTATATTTCCTGTTCAGTTAGTGAAAAAAAAAACATATGATAACAATTAGAACTTTCTGGGCGTCATCAACACCACTAAATCAGTCAATTTTAGAGAAATGTGGTGCACGTTGGGAGCACGCTAGGCTGCTGAAGTCACCACTCGTGCAGCAGGCGCAAGGCTGCGGGTGCGATAACGTGTCCCAAGAGGTTGTTCCCTGTCTTATAACCCGCGTTTTTTCACTGCTAGCCTTGTCGCTGTTGCACGAGTGTTTACTCTTGCACACTTCGCCTCCCACGCGCTCAAAATCTTCCGGGAAATTTCTAATACGGTAGCTTCGATGACGCTCGGGAAATTTCCAGCTGCAACCATATGTTTGTTTTCAATAATTAAAAAGCTTATCAGCGTATTTTGAGTGCGCTCCTAGACCGCTGCTTCATCAGAGATCGGAGATATCTGGACCAGTACTGGGTGGGGGGCGATGTAGTGTGGAAGACAATTTTGACAGCGGCTTGGTTGGCGTGCAGGCAACGAAACCAGCACAAGGTCTCCAAAGTGGGATATAGTTGTTTTGTGCATAGAGTCGTAGCGTAGTTTACGTGGTTGCTGATGTTCTGTGGTCCGAATCTGGGCGAGACGACGTGTGTCTTGTGTACGGCTTATATTAGCGAGTTTTAGTAGACCGTGTTTCCCGCTCCGCTAAGCCCCTCCGCTACCCGGAACTCTGCAGCCAGGGCCATCGGCACGAAGGCGCAGTGGCGGTTTCTTCGTAGCGGAGGGCTAGCGGAGGGGAAATCATGGTCTGTTAAAACTCCCTATTAGAGTGCTTTATTAGGGAGTTTTAGTAGACCGTGTTTCCCCCTCCGCTAGCCCTCCGCTACGAAGAAACCGCCACTGCGCCTGCGCGCCGATGGCCTCGGCTGTAGAGTTCCGGGTAGCGGAGGGGCTTAGCGGAGCGGGAAACACGGTCTACTAAAACTCGCTATTAGACCGTGTTTCCCGCTCCGCTAAGCCCCTCCGCTACCCGGAACTCCAAAGCCAAGGCCATCGGCTCGCGGGCGCAGTGGCGGTTTCTTCGTAGCGGAGGGTCAGCGGAGGGGAAACACGGTCTACTAAGACTCCCTAATGCCGTACAAGGCGGATTCGTGATGCGACGTTGGTGGGGGGAGGGAATACAGCATCAAGCGTGTATGCAGGTTGTCTTCCGTATGCAGGGGGAAAAGGTGAATAGCCAGTCGTACTCTGTGTGGACGTATTGTAGGCATATGTGACGAATGGTGGAATATCGTCCCAGTTGGTGTGTTCAGGCGAAACGTACATTGATATCAGAGCGGCAAAGGTGCGATGGAAGCGTTCTGTTACGCTATTCGTCTGTGGATGGTAGGATGGCGTGGTTTTGTGAACAACGTTGTGGGCGGAAAGCACTGCTTCGAGCACGTGAGAAAGGAAGATTCGGCCCTTGTCACTAAGCAAGACACGTGGTGACCCATGGCGTAGGAGTAAATTCTGCATAAAGAAATTGGCGACTTCGGTTGCGTTACCATTGGGAATAGCAGCCATTTCTACAAAATGTGTGAGATGTTCGACTGCTGTGAACACCCATCTGTTTCCGTGAGCGGTTAGAAGCAAGGGTCCAAATAAGTCAATGCCTCCGGTGTCGAAGGGTCTTGAGGGGTAGGGGAAAGGTAATAACTTACCAGCCGATAAGGTCGAACGATGTTAGTGCTGCTGGCATAAAATGCATGATTTTATATATTTGCTAACAAAAGAGTAGAGAACGGATCAACAAAAAAATCGTTCACAAATCAGTGAGCATGTTTTAAATAATCCAAAGTGTCCCGGAGTTGGATCATCATGAAGAGATTGTAGGGCAACAGGTAGCAGTGAACGTAGCATTACTAACACCCAACGATCACCTTCGGAGTTGTAGTTGTTGCAATATAGCATGTTGCCGAAGCTCGAAGTAATTTAGCAGGCATCTTGATCGGCTTTTAGAGTGCTATGATGTTCCTCCTAATCGATCGATGATTTTTTAGGATTTCAGGATCGTTACGTTGTTCTGATGTGATGGTAGTGGTATCAGAAATAAAAAGTGTCGGTTCGTTTTTCTTAATGTTAAGATGATATAGAGAATATTCTGGACGAGGGGAGTGAGATAGAGTGTCTGCATCACAGTGTGTTCGGCCAGACTTGTAGATCATTGAAAAGTCATATTCTTGCAATTGTAAGGTTCACCGACCAAGTCGATCTGACAGGTTTTTTAACTGTGGCAAGGCAACATAACGCGTTATGATCGGTGACGACGGTAAAATATCGGCCATAGAGGGAAGGACGAAATTTGTTGCTCACCCATACTACAGCGAGGCAGCCCTATTACGTGATCGTGCAGTTTGCTTCATTTTTACTAAAGGAGTGGCTGGCGTAGGCGATGACGGTTTCGACAGAAGAAGTAGCTTGTTGTGAGAGAACCGCTACAATGCCGATGTCACCAGCGTCAGTGGGAAGAATGGCCTCGACGTCGTTGCGGAAGTGCTGCAGAACCGGTCAGACCAGAGAGCTAACTTGAGGGAAGTAGAAGCGTTTTCACAAGAGGGTGTCCAAGAAAACGTGGTTAACTTTTAATAAGATTATTGAGGGGTCTAGTGATGTCAGCAAATCCTCGGACCAACCTTCGAAAGCACGAAACCAGTCCTATGAAGCTGCGCAGATCTTTCTATCCCGTTGGTCATGGGAATTCTGAAACGGCTTCAACCATATCGAACTCAGGCCGTATGCCGTCTTTCGAAACAAGCTGGCCCTAGATTTTAATTTTTCGGGCATCAAATGTGCGCTTTTTTTGTGTAGAGTTGTAAGCCAGCATTAACAAGTGTTAAAGCACTTGGTAAAGGCGCTGCAGATGCTGGTGGAAATTATCATAGAAGATTATTACACGCTTTCCATATAAGATCTCGAAGAATTCTGTCGACCATATGCTCGAAGGTGGCAGGCGCATTCCACAATAGAACGGCATGGCATTAAATTCAAATAGCCTGGAGCCTGGGTAATAAATTCAGTTTTTTCATTGTCATTTTCATGCATTTATACTTTCCAATAGCCAGATTGTAAATCTAAGGGAAAAAAAAATGTTCGGCATTTTGGAAAAAATCTAAAACATCATCTGTTCTAGGGAGGGGATAAACACCTTTCCGGGTAACGTTGTTAAGGCCACGGTAATCAACACAGAGGCGAATTCCGCCGTCTTTCTTTTTAACGAGGGCCACGGGGGCTGCAAATGAGCTCGTGGAGGGCCTGCCAATGCCTTTGTCTAACATGTCGTTAACATGACCTTGTATAATAGAACGTTCCGATGCCTATAACCTAATAGAACGTCGGCAAATGACAGAATATCTTTCAAGATAAACGCAATGTTCCGTTACATCCGTGCGAGTGAGTCCAGGCAATATGATGTCAAAGTTTTCTTGATATTTCTGAAGCAGTGAGAGTAGTTGTCCTTTTCTTGGATTGCTTTGGCCGGGCCTTATAATGTCAGTTAAACTAGTGCTGCATTCGCCAATGAGGGGAGGAAACATTGGCTCTGTGTTCGTAAGAGTTGAGAAAGACATAAGGTTATGTGGAGCGGCAGCGACAAAATGGGTACCTTATGCTATTAAAACTGATTCTGTGGACACATTAGCTGCCTCAATGAGTGATATGCCATTTAAAAAGCGTATGGTAGACGGAACGATCACCAGTCCTTTAGAAAGAAATGAATTGGGTAATTTTACAACAACATCACAAGTAATCGGCTGTGTTAATAATAATGATAATAGCTGGCTTGTGTGCGGAGAAATAATTGAAACATTCTCAGCTTAAAAACTGGCCGCCGTGATTTCTGCCGTTTACAAACACGACAGGTCATTTAAGAATGATTTGGAATTCTCACAGCCAACTACAGCCGAATTCTGTGAAAGGAAGTCCCAACCCAGGATTATCTCATGTGAGCGAATGGGCAGCACGGTAAATTCAATATGGTGGCATGTACCTCGTATACAAACTCGAGCTGTGCAATACGCTGACGGTTGTATTAATTCGGTACTGGCACTGCGCATGTAAGATTCAGAGAAATCGGTCTGAACTTTTCGTTATAACGGGAAGATATCTTCTCGAATAGCTAAAAATGTCACTCCAGTGTCAAAAAGGCCAAAAAATACAAACTCCACAAAGAAACTTTGTTTAAGTTAGAGGGTATTAATGGGGAATTACATGATCTTTAAGTTAAAGGGTACCAATGGGGAACTACATGATCTTGAGGTTGCGTAGTTCTTCCCCTAGGAACTGCGGCAGGGAAGGTATCGTCGGTGATCCTGAACGCCGTTCAGGGGAAGGATGACGGCGCTTAAATGACATTGGACGACTTCGTCGTGGTTGGTCGAAGAAAGGGTGCACCGGACGGGGTTAATCGCGTGAATTAGACAAACAGGGATCTCTGTGATTGTGGTAATAGAGAGAAGAGTCATACCTCTCGTTGTTTTGGCGTTTTCAGCAGTAATGGACGATGTATCCACTGTAGCCACGGTAATAGCACACTGGTGTAGACTTAATTGGTCGCCATGCTCGATACGTCATCGTGGCTGTGGGTGTAGTAATGACTGGAGCCATCGTCGCTTGTGAGTTACTTGGCTGGTGAGGGACCATCTGGGCAGTGAGTGGCAATCTCGTTGCTATGTCGATGCACGATGGCGATGTTGGGTCGACGTTCGGCCATGTCCCTGATGCCGTATTGGCAGTTCCTTCTTTACAAGACCTCGCAGATTTTTGGAGACGTTTTCTTGGCCTACGTGGTATGATGTCTGGGGGTTAGATTTTTTTCATTTCTTCCCGAGCGATTTCTTGGATCGTGTTTCGGAGTTCAGATGTTGTAGGGAGGTCCTGGGCAACCGGTGGTACGCGAGGCAACCGGACAGTGCGCATTTCGTCTAAGTGCTGGCACATGGTGGTTATCTCCGACGCTGAGGTTGGGTTGCGTACCAAACAGACATTGAATGCGGCGTCCGCGATGCCCATTAAGATATGACGTACGTGGTCCGACTCTCGCATGTCGGCGTCAGCTCAGTGGCGAAGTCTCAAAACCTCTTCGATGTAAGACGTGCATGTTTCTTAGTTTTGCCCTTGACAATACTGAAGTATTTCTTTTTTTTTTTTCGAATTGTCTCTACGGCTTTTTGGGGTACCGAAAATCTTTCTAACTTTGGCGGTAAAAGCTGCCCAGTTGAGAATTTCATCTTCGTGGTTTAGTAACCAGGTCTTAGCGGCTTCCGTTAGATAAAATACGACGTTTGCTAGCTTCATCTTGCTGTCCCAGCGATTGTAATTGCATACACGCTCGTAGCTGTCTATCCAGCCCTCAACGTCCCCATCGCGTGGACCGGCAAAGACCTTGGGGTCGCGCTGCCAACTGCGGAGTGTCAATGCAGGCGCCGGTGGGACTGGAACCGGCATATTTTCAGTCATCATGCTGGAAGACGTAGTGGTTAGCATTTTCATTGGTGTTGAGGACTCAGTTATTGTGGCGAGCGTTCGCTTCCGTAGCTCCAGGTTGTAGCGAGAGCAAGAGGTCGGGGACGTCGGATCTAGCAACCTCCACCACACTGTGAGGACGAGACGAGCAGCTTCAAGAACAGCTTTTAATGCACGAAAATGATGAAGTAGCTGTTTACGAGCGCCCTCACAATATTTGAGTTAAGTACTCAACTTATCATGACGATTACCCACCAACTATGTACCACAGGTTGTATAACTCCCCTGCAGAAACCGCAATAATGCAGCCTTCAGAGCTTTTTTTTTTTACACATTTTATTGAGCAGGCGCCGTACCTTTTCTGTTTAAAAAGTCAACAACTGTGTGACCAGTACCCCTGCTCCTGTCGATTTTTCAAAGCGTACTCGCTTCTGCGAATATTTTAATTCATTATTATTTTTTTAGGTATAAGATCTAGAAGATAAAGTTAATAAACTGTTGAGCTGGTTAACATTACACACGATTCGGCGACGGACGACAAGGGGACAACAGACAAACACACACGTCCAAACGCAGCTAAATATATTTTTAAAAAAAATTGTGTTGCTTGTACGTTTAGAGAGGGTTGATGTTGGTACGCCTGAAGGGGTGACTTGCCTCTCATTTGTAGATGAGAAATTTAGTGAGTGCAGTCAACCGATCACCTGGGGTTCTTTAACGTGCACCACGCAGTAGTGATCATACGAGCACGTGCCAGGACGAAACTTATTCAGATCAAACCGGGAAGGATGTGGGGATCGAACCCATGTGGTTCTGCAGCGTAAGCTTTAGCTCCAGGCTCCGAGCTGACGAGCGTTAGCCCACTTGGCCACCGATTCCACTGAATATATTTTATTCACACATCATGTTTTATATACCACCCTCTCACACCACCTCCTCCGAGTGTGCACACGTTCACACAGCCGACGCCACCCCCTCCATAACACAGCCAATGGTACAAGGCTGTATGTGCCACCCTCTAACACGACCTTCACCGAGTTTGCACACGTACACACATCCATCGTCACACCCTCCATAACACATCCAATGTTTCAAACTCAAACGTCACAGACAAAACCGAATAAAGAAACCTACAGGATTTTATAAAATGGTTCTCTTCATGACGTAGGGAAACCCACTCAGAAAAGTGTGAGTCCTGAACTATTGGATATGACTCATGAGTGAGGGTGTGATGATGGATGCGATGGATGTGTGAACGTGCGCAACTCGGCGGAAGTCGTGTGAAAGGGTGGCGTATAAAACAGGATGTGTGAATAAAATCGATTTATCAGCGTTCGAGGAATGTGTGTTTGTCCCTTGTCCCCTTGTCGTCCGACGTCTCCGGTTAGAATCATGTATAAAATCTACTGGCCTTTCGATCCTCCAGGCATGACGCTGCACTACCAGCTCACCCATCCTTGCACATTTTATATGCGCTCGGTGTGGACCGTTTGTGCAGTGGATTGACGGTTATAGATATATGTGTACTAGAGGATAGTCAATGGATCGTGATTTACTTTAAATAGGTTGGGTTCTTTTGTTTCCAGCAGAGCCGCAGTAAGCATTTATTTCTAAAGCATAAGTATTTCTATGTTGGTGGTGAACTGACTGGTGCAATGTTAACGGTTGCGGTCCAGCAATGATGAATACAACGAAGCATTTTTATTAATGCTTTAGCATTAGTACCCACATGACAGGGAAAAGATGGCGGCGTCCGTCTGCGGCCAAAACGCTGGAAAGGGAAAGGCGCCGCGTGGAAAGGAGAGTGGGGAAGGACAAGGGCGGAGAGGGAGGCGACGTCACGGGGCGGGAGCCAATGAGCGCTCGGATGTTGGGGCGAGTTTGGACTTGCAGCAGCGTCAGGCAGCGGATGCCGCTGCTAGGCATGCAAGGCGGACGAACGAGACAGAGGAGCGGAAGCAGCGCCTAGCTCGGCTGGCCGATATGGGCGGCTAGAAGCGGCAAGCCGACGCGGGTCAGCGTTCAAACGCGGGCCAGCGTTCAACAGAAGCCTGAGTAAATGAAAGGAAAATACATTGGTGGGTATTTAGAGAATGCGTTACCATGAGCCTTGGGAAACGCCACACACGTCCCCTTTTGGTAACGCCAACACTGACCCCGTAACGAAGCTCCCCCCCCCCCCCCCCCCCGAAAAAAAAAAAAACAGCAGAAAATAGAAGAAGCAAAAGAGAAAGCCAAACAGAAAAATGAAGTGGACAGCGTTTGCGTTTTCCAAAGGGTGTGTGTGTGGCGTTTCCAAGGGTCATGCTAAAGAATTCCGTAAGGATCCACCAATAAATCTTCCTTTCACTTTTTTGGCAAAATTTCTGGCTGGCATTAGAAAAGAGTCAAAGTACAGGCTAGCTGGTGGAAGTCAACCATTTCGTCGTTTACCCTGAGACTGGGGGTTTTCTAGAAGAGCAGAAGTAACAGAAAAAACAGACAGGTCTCAAACTCAGCTACAAGTTTATTTCAACAACCTCCTCTTATATAGTTAGTTCTCGTCGTCATCAACCAATCACATACGACTTGTCCTCTGCACCGTGACTTTACAGGTTCCACTCTATCGCAAAAGAAGCGGACACTCCCAACGTTTCCAAGTGAAACGGTTCTAGCAGAAGATATGTCTCACAAAGACTTCAAGCAACTCTTTTGTGTACTCACAATAAACAGGACAACAGCCCAAAAGAGTTGCTTGAAGTCTTTGTGAGGCATATCTTCTGCTAGAACCTTTTCACTTGGAAACGTTGGGAGTGTCCGCTTCTTTTGTGATAGAGTGGAACCTGTAAAGTCACGGTGCAGAGGACAAGTCGTATGTGATTGGTTGATGACGACGAGAACTAACTATATAAGAGGAGGTTGTTGAAATAAACTTGTAGCTGAGTTTGAGACCTGTCTGTTTTTTCTGTTACTTCTGCTCTTTAAAAAAAAAAAAACAGTCTCAGGGTAAACGACGAAATGGTTGGCATTAGAAAGTTATCCCAAAAGGTGGAACAGAGTAGACAACAACGTCAGCTATGTTTCTGCTGATTTAATCACAGTGTTCGGTCGCTGTGTATAAGATTTTTGATTTATTTTAGGAGTACTATCGTTGACGTAGTCTTCCCTGTAAATGTCATTGTTTGCCTTTATTTCCTATCCCTTACGCGTAGGGTAATTCTAAATGTGTCGTGAAAGCTTTTTCGATAGTCCGAGTTCTTCGTCTATTTGGAATCCTAGTCCTTTATTACATAACCCACGTTCATTCTTATCCGGATTAATTTACTAGATTAAGGAAGAATTTCAGTATTTCGGAGAGCTTCCCTCCCAGTTCTATAAACACGTTACGATAAGTAACCGAAGTGGAATCTTTGTTCGCGCAAGATGGCGACGTATACCGGGGATTCGAGGGCGTAGCTACACCTTCAGAAATAGGGGGTGTAATACTCACACCCCTTGTCCCATATAATACACCCCAAAACTTCAATTCGACGTACACCGCACCGACGTTGAAACGAAGGTACCAACCTTCACAAGCGGCTTGATAGCCGAGTGCTAATAAACGTGTTACTAACTACGATGAAAAAAAACTCGTTTTTATTTGTCTTGCTGTAAAACCTCGGTGTTTTTTTCTGAACCCCTTGATACGTACTTTGTCAGATTAATACGTTATATGATATCGCACCGTTATCAAGCCTTTCGTAAAAGTGTGGGCCGTCAGTTCGACGGCAGTGCGCTGTACGTCAAACCTAAGTATTGGGGTGCATTATATAAAACACATGAGTGTAACACTACACCCTTTTTTTAGAGTTTTACAGCATCCCCGCTTAAGGCCCGTTCACACTCTTGCGACTGCTTGCGACCTCTTAAACCTGGGTTCCTTAAAACTTGTTAAACCAGAAAATACACTGGCGCCGTCTATTGGGAAGCAGTGTAAACTCGGCGGTCCGGCATATTTTTTTTTATTTCTCGAGCATTATCTTTTCTTTCTTGGCTCGAAAAACTTTTGACAATGTTATAAACGAGCCTTTTTATGGGTATTACGCACATTTGACCTCGAAAATCCCGCAAAACCTTTGCTCTTGTGAAATGCAGTTCCAGGGTCACCGCATAGATGGCGCCACAGTGTCAGTGTGTTCCCTCATTCTAAAAACATTTAAGAAGTTGTAAGAGATCTCGTCTCTCTCGGTCGTACTCGGTCGCAAGAGTGTGAACGGGCCTTTACCCTTAAGGGATGCTGAATCGATATTTGAAATCTCATAATTATTTCTCGAGCGGGCTCCACGGGATGGTACTGTACCTAAAAACGATATTCAATCAGACGGATGGGACCCGAATTATTGTATTTCTTTGAATTAAGAGCGAATCCTCGGCCGGAAGCCGCCGGCGCGAGCGAGTCCTTCTGAGAGCAGGGGTAGCGGAACTGACGTGCGCATTCTCGGCGCCCCCCGCGCGCCTGGTGCCTCCGCCTACTCTCCTCGTTCGTTGGTGCTCGCCTTGATTCTTGCTCGGCGGCTGTTCTCAAAAAGCGGCTGATACTAACAATAACAAGCGCCACCCGGCTTAGCGCCTGGCTTGGCTCCGTCTGTCTTTTGAGGCGAATGAGAATGCGCACGTCGCGAAGCGAGCTTCCACGACGCTCACCAGGGGTCGCGTAAAATTGCATTCTTCGTGTTTATTCAATTTTATACGCCTTCTCGCTCAAAACAACGTCATTTAGAAGTAAAGGACATGCTATGTACGCCATTGCACCAAGAATTTCCACCCAAAATTTCGGCTCAGCATACCTTTAAGATGAGACTGCAGCCATTGCTACAACCGCGAGAGCTCGAGGTTGCATCTATAAAACGTTATTCTGCAGAACGAACGCTCGCGCTAGAAAGCCCGTCTCAAAGCCAGGAGTGCGGACTAGTCTCAACTCAAGGGGGAACGAATTAGTATAAAGCGTCAGATATCGCTCCAACGGCGGCGCGTGACGTTACGCATGCAAGTCAACGGGGCCGTGTTCCAAATCTTACCTAAATGTATCCGATTCACTCTGGCGGGTCGTCTCGCGTGACAACAGCGATTGAAAAACATCGGACGCGGGGTTTTAGAACGCCAAGGTACAAAACCCTTACCCTGGAGTAAGACAGAGTAAATTTTAGAAAACGGCCGGGATGATATCCGACATCCGAAATCTCGCTCAGATAGCTGTTAGTTGTCGACCTCCCTGAGCTCCAGCGTCGCATCTTACACCCCAATCGGCTACTGGGTTTCGAGCCGTACGGCGACACCCCGGAAAGCCCACAAGGTCTATTTATTGAGTTCCTCTGTTATTATTACTCTTTTTTTTTAAAGCGCAGCTCTTAGGGGCCCGTTCCCGGCTTGAGCGGCGTCGCCGTTGGCGTCGGCGTAACCAAGGTCACCCCAAGGTCACATGACCCCCAAGGTCATCCCAAGGTCGACCCCCAAGGTCACCCCCAAGTCACGTGACCCCCCGAGGTCGCGTGACCCACCCTGAGGTCACGTGACATCCCCCGAGGTCACGTGACATCCCCCGAGGTCACGTGACCACCCCCAGGATCACGTGACCCCCCCGACGTCACCTGACCTCCCATATGACGTCACCGACATCCGCATCGTCATCGTCACTGATGACGTCATCAGTGACGTCACTGATGACCTAACCGGCATCCGCATCGTCATCATCACTGATGACGTCACTGATGACGTCAATGGCATCCGCATCGTCATTGTCATCATCACAGACGACGTCATCAGTGACGTCACTGATGACGTCACCGACATCGTCATCATCGCTGATGACGTCATCGGAGTCCGCATCGTCAACGTCACTGATGACGTCATCAGTGACGTCACTAATGACATCATGGGCATCGTCACGTGACCCCTCAAGGTCACGTGACCCCCCCAGGTCACTTCACCCCCCCCCCCCAGTACCCTTCCCTCCTCCTCCTCAAGAGCTGCGCTGTAAATCGGCGTTACAGGGAGTTGTAAACGGCTTTCACTTTTTTTATTTACTTTCTTGCTTCATTTTGTTGTTGGGCTCGACTGCTCCCTTCTCTGTGACGGACCCGTCTGTGGTCATACGTTTGCCGTTTGTTCTGTCACGCTATGGTGTGGTCCGACCGATCAACCAATGAGTTTGTTAGAATGGTGTCACCAGGTATAAAATGGCGGATCAAATAAAAATAATAAATGCAAAGGAGCGCAGCCATACTCGTTTTGCCCTCGGCGCTTTTTCCACCGCCCTCGAGGCTGCGACAGATTCCTAATCCGGCCCCTTAACCAAAAAGTTCGAAAACCTTTTTCCTAAAGCATTAGCAGATTTTGCATACATAAACTTCGTAGAATTTCTTTGTCTTGACCTAGCATGTCGTTTTTTTTTTCTTACCTTCTCTCTATTTAATATATTCCCAACTTCATTTGTGTATCGTTAATTTATACTATAATTATCTAGTTCTTGTTCTAACGCTCCAAGTGCGCGAGATAACGTTTTTCGTTCAACGTCTGTTATTGTTTTGTGGAAATATAAACGTCATAAATTATTCACGTTTTTTATTCGAGTGGGACAGTACTCAAACAAAGCCCCGAATTGGTATTTGAAAGGAAATAAAACAATGACATCTTTTTGAGCAAATGTCTCGCTCTATATGTTTTTATTTTTTTACAACAAATCTTGTCTTTGAAAGTTCTTTTTTTTTTTAATACATATGAGATCCATGTCGTGGTATTGACGCTTTTCCAGACAGGTCAAAGGCGTTCCTAGCGCCGCCACTTACCTGTGCTTCTGCGTCGTCACTTGCGGTTTTCCAGCCGTGCTGATTGGCGTCGTGGTCCTCCTGACCTACATCTTCGTCGGTCAGTCCAGCGTGGTGTCAAAGAACTAGCGTTCACGCACTTGCCTTTATGTCGAGAGAATACACGTTGACATACGTTGACATCTTACGTCGAGAGAATACAGTGGCACGCTGGCGCCATCTATGAGGTGACTCTGGCACTGAATTTCACTAGAGCGAATGTTTTACGACCTTCTCGCGATCGAATGGGAGATTGTCGTTTATAACACTGTAAAAAGGTGTTCGAGACAATAAACAAATATAAATGCGCGAAAGAAATATGCAATATACGAAAACCGCAAGTGTACAACACGGTTACCCAATAGATGGCGCCAGTGTGTCCTTTCGTCTAAGGTTCTTACACTGATCTCTATGTCTATTTGCTGGATCGCGTTTGACCAGCTCCTCCTATGGAGCGGAATGCGGTCACTGGCGGCCATCTTTAGGTAGAGTTATATCATCTCTAGCCATCATAGTAATATGGCGGACAGCGCAATGGCGGCAGGCTGCCATAAAAATAGCCATAGATCTAGTACACTGTACCGTGGGTGACATTTCGTGCTTGATTGAAGTTGTTCGACGAAGCAGATTCTTGAAACCCGGCGTGAACGGTAGCCTCATCTTTGAGGACCCGACAAAAGTTCTACGAAAGCGCAGCACCGGGGGAAAGCAGCGCAGCTCGCATCAAAAGCAGACTCCGTACCGTCATCTGCTTTCGATGCTTCTTTCGATGCGACTTTCGATACGTGCTGTGCTGCTTTTCTTCCGGTGCTGCGATTTCGTGAAACTTTTACCAGGTCCTCAAAAACCGGACTACTGTTCACGCCGGGTTTCAAAAACATGTTTCGTCAAATAATTTTAATCAAGCACGCAATATCACCCACGCTATTTTGACCGCAGCCTGCCAACCCACCTGCCAAAACGCTATCTGCCATGGATGGATGATAGCGGCTGCAGCAGCTTACATTGGCTAGAGGTGGTATAACTCTACCTAAAGATGGCCGCCAGTGACCGCATTCGCGGAGCGGGCAAACGCGATCCAGCAATTGTCATAGAGATCAGTGGGTTCTTACCACTGATCTCTATGACAATTGCTGGATCGCGCTTCCCCGCTTCGAGCCATTGGGGGAATTGAA
Source organism: Ixodes scapularis (assembly GCF_016920785.2). NCBI lineage: Eukaryota > Metazoa > Arthropoda > Arachnida > Ixodida > Ixodidae > Ixodes > Ixodes scapularis. The sequence goes on from NW_024609843.1 coordinate 130,921, forward strand.
GCCACCGGTCGGCCATCTTACGGATTCCGCGGAAGCGTTGTCAAGGCGGCGGTTGTCTCTGTTGTCACGTGACATACACACGGTAACCATGGTAACTGTCTAGGCTTGACAGCGCTAGAGCATATCCCGACGGTGGCTTCATTTTCGGTGCGGGGAAGCGCGATCCAGCACTTGTCATAGAGATCAGCGGTTCTTACCACTGATCTCTCTTTTAGTAGGCTGGATGGCGGATCGGGAGCCCGTCAGTGTCGCCACCGGCGGCCATTGCTTAACACCAGGCAATACACGCAAGTCTATGAGAGAAACGCACAAAAGTAAAAATATTAAAGCATGAACGCTGTGATCGGGGGTGAGTATTTTATGGTGTACTGCGATCTTTATGTCGGGTGTTTGCAGATCGAATCGGTATTTGTCAAACGTTCGAACGCCGATTAAAAAAAATCGGACGTACCGGAGCACCTACGGCTGCGCTGGCAAGCTTGCTCTCGTAATGGAGTAAACAAAGCAACTTGCCGTCAATGAGACCGTCCTCGGGGAAGTGCAGAAGTTGATGAATCACAAAGAAGTTCCATCTCGACAGCGGCTTTCCGGGAGTGAGCGAATTCCGCGTAGCAAAGCCTTCGAGCTTGTCGTCTGCTAAACCCAACTCAACGAAACCGCCACCGACTCCGCGGTAACTCTAGGTGACTCTCACCTCACTGAGCTGCACAACATTTTTTCGCCCTGCGGTGTCACTCTCGATTTCAAAATATTTATTTGTAAGAACTGCCAGGGCTGTCAGTTTTAATGTTTGTACGCAAGCTATTTGACAGGCTTATCGAAAAGCAGCCAAAATGTTTCAGTGCCGACACAAGCTTAGAAACGGGGGAAACGGCACTTTTTCTCGTTCTTCTCATAGAGTCCCATGCATTGGCTGGTGTCCATCAATGGCCGTCGGTGGCGACACTTGGCCCCAGCTGCCGAGGCCGCGGTCCGTGATCCAGCCTACTACAATGGAGATCAGTGGTTGTGACAGATTTAAAGAAATTTTGAGGCACCGTTCCACCAGCACAGTGAAATGATATCAGAAGAAAGCCATCCGTAGACCAGTAGCGTTCAGCCGACACAAAATGTAGGAACTGCTGCGAAGTTACTGCGCGCGCTCATTGCCCACGCCTGGTGTCCTACATTACCCCAAACTGACAGTGCGGTGGAAGCCACGTGATTGTTGGACCAGCCATACGCTTTCGCCTTGTTCCCGTTCACACACTTGCGTTTGCGTACGACCGAGTTGTTGCGATCTCTTGCGGCGAGAAGAACACACTGACAAGCTGTCGCCCTCTATCAGCTGACACTGGAACTGCATTTGACTAGAGCCAAGGTTTGGCGTTACTTGCGAGATCAAATGTACGTGCTACCCATGAACATTTTCTGATCTATGACAGTTTGAAAAGCTTTTTCGAGCGAATAAAAAGTAACGCGTGGAAAAAGTAGAAAATATACGGAAATCACGAACGTTCCACGACCATCCGATAGATGACGCCAGTTTTAAATCACAAGGTCGTAAGTGTGTGAGCCTGATTTTACGGTATCGGGAAAGGAAGGGATATTTTGGTGTCCTAGCGTAGAAACTAAGAACACTAGCGAAACCCAATAAAAATAATTGAGCCCGGAAATTACGATTAAAGATCGATTCTTCAGTGTTAGCTTCTTGATGAAAATGAAAAAGCTTCATTCGATACAGTTTCGAGATGTTTTGTGTGACTTCGTTTCAGACGAGACGGAGCTTTTCTCCACCCGTTACTGTAAGAGAGACGCCGCTTTTTTATTCTCTGGAATGGCCGCGATTATGTGCCATATAATGGGTCGTAATTGTTTATTCTTTGCAGCAAGCACCTTCAGTAAGTATTTGTTGGGATCCCTTTTGTTTATATCACGGACGGTTCTCGAAGTCCGTTCTAACGCTAGCTATGCCTCGAACATAGAGCTGACTAAGCGCTGAGCTCTGCGACGCAGTTTCGTGTTGGTTCTTGGGCAATTAAGTGAGAAGAGGAACAGAGCTATCGGCGACTAGGTTTTTCGTGTTATGCACTGACTGACAGATTGGCTCTTATCTGCTCATGGCCATCCGGAGAGCTTGTGCACCGAGTGCTCGTGCACCGAGTGCTCGGGCGCTGAGTGGGTGCGCGAGCGGACAAACGCCGGGGCACGATCCGGTTAAATCTATTTGCCAGTGGTCTACCGTTTACGGATGGAACATTTGGATCGCCATTTCTATATTTCATACCCGGGGAGACTGGGCAAGCGTGGGGCGCAATGCTTGGGATTGTGTGAACTTAAGGCCGGTTCAAACACTTGTGCTTGGCTGCAGCCGGGCGCATTAGGCAGGCAGCCTTGTGCCCCCCTTCCCCCTGGATGGATGATGGATGAATACGGCTGAGCCCTTTGGAACGGGCGGTAGCTTACGCCACCTATTTTTTACGACGCGCGCCGCCTACCGGGATAGCCTTTGAACTATTCTTGCATCGTGAGCTCGAAAAACTTTTGACAATGTAATAAAGGAAAATTTATCAGATAAAACGCGCATTAATCTCGCAGGTACCGCAAAACCTTTAATCTAGTGAACTTTAGTTCCGGGGCTTACTCATAGATGGTGTTAGTATGTTCCCAGAGCCTGTGTGTTCCGTCGTCGTAAGGCTCTACAAGGCTGCACAGCGATATCGGTTGAATCCAAACGCAAACCTGGGAAGCAGCCTTTACTCTCTTCAAAATCACTGGATTCTGTCTTATGCATGATTAAGCTCGTGGAAGCATTGCGCGTTCTAGCGCAACAGAGTAAACTTTGTTGTTATTGATAAGGAGTAAACGACCTTGTCGAAAGCAGAAACAAGCATACTAATGACGTCAGAAGCAGCAGCTTTTTTTGGGATGATAGTAAAAAAGCCTCGCTTCGCGACGCTTTCAATGCTGTGCTGTGACTGAGCCAAGTCCACCTATAAGACAAGGCCTGCGCCATCCCCCCCCCCTCCCGTACGTCATCACTAGTAGACCCACGCAGTACCGCCTAGCTTGCGTCAGCATCGCCAACGCGTTGTCAACGGGCGCGACGCTAGCACGCTTCGAAAAGACCACTAACGATGACGTACGTGATCATGAACAGGCCTTGTCTTCTACGTGCTATTGGCTCAACCAAGATTTCTGAGGCGCCGTGAACCGCCCGTGTGGAAGCCGTGAGCTGCTGCACCTAGTTAAAACCCAAATTGTGTTACTCTACTCTGTTCCAGCCTCCGTCGGCAGAGCGCGAACGAGAGCGAAAAGCACTTGACAGTTCTCCGCAGGAGGAGCGGACTTCGACAGCGATTGGCTCCTGGAAACCATAGCTTGAACTATTTGCATAATTTCGATAAAAAGGAAATATGTTATTGTTTTGTTATTTCGAAAACAAACAAAAAAAAAGACCAAAAACATTTTGGGAAGGTCTGTGTTCGCAGCTGATATTTGGCCGGGAAACAGCCACTTCAAGATTTATTAATTGCATTTATCGCAAAATCCATCGCTCAATCTATGCTGAGGCAAACAAAAAGATTTCGTGAAAAAGCCAAGCTTAACTTGACGTCCTTACGACCTATTCACGAAAAAAAAGAAGTAAGAATAAACTATTGATTTACAACTATCATAAAAAAAAATGGCTTGAGGTACACTTAAAGGGCAACTCCGCTTCATTTTGGATATTTAGAAAACTATGTAGCCCTCTTCAGTATCATATAGGAAGACCCCATGTCAAATATTACGATCTAATTTCGTCTATATATTTAATAAACTGGCCAGCAAACCTTCAAGCGAGCCAAGTCGCCGAAATCTGCCAACTCCAGCGTGCGGCGCGAGGCGCAATCATCAGCGCAGTCAATGCCACGGAGTTGGAGCGGCCAACGTTGAGCCACTACGTCAGAGGCATGACTACGTCATTCTCACGTTTTGCTTGTTTTTACTTCTCAGAGCGAAATTGAACGATGACGTCATGAGTTTCTCCTCCCGGTGTTGGCTGACCGGGCGTTCACGTGATCACAGTATCACGGATGCGCTAGTTTGCGCCGCTGCCCTGCGCGCTTATCGGTCTGTTTCTCCGCTCCCCTTCTCCTCTTTTGTCTTCTCCCTTTCCCCTTCTCCCCCCGGGCCATCACCGTCCACGCCATGCAAAGCGACCTGCCTGCGTTCAAAAAAAAAAAAATAAAAAACAAATAAAAAAAAATAAGTAAATAAATACAAAGATCTGCCCGCGTCGCGTGTCCTGTTTCTTGCTCCCTCCCGAACGTCACAAGACCACGTGGTTCGACGTGACGTGGCCATGACTCTGACGACCCGAGACCAATGTTGCCTGACGCAACCGAAGTTTCGGTTTCGGTATCTGCTGATGTTTAAATTAGGATTACACAAATAATATTCCACATTTTGCGAATTCGAAGACGTAGAGTTGTTTAGTAGTGCTTTGTGAATGTGAATCACATGGAAGCCTAATTTTTTCGGAATTGAGCGGAGTTGCCCTTGAAAGGGGCCCTGCACTGACCTTTTTACTAATTTTTAATTTGCACCGAACCTGAGCGTACTGAACGTAGTAACTTAGTGAAACTTTTCTTTTCTCGAAATTCTCTTTATTTTAAAAGTTATAGGCAAATTAAAATTACAAAAACAAGCAAAAAATAACCCCCCTCGTGACGTCCTTGGTTGCTTGAGAGTGGCCGTGAACTAAAGGAGGGGTAGTGAGCTTATCGAGCGCTCACGGCTGCCGCACTCCGAGTCGACGGCTCGAGAGGGCGCCATTGAAGCGTGTTTTTGATAGGCTGTATGCAGTGGGCAGCCAGTGTGGCTCGCATTGCATTTGCTGCGTGATTAAACACTAATTCGGCATGACACTTCATTGGCCACAAACGACAGCAAACACGGTGTAAAGATCAGTTCAGAATGGGAGCTACTTTGCGCTGCAATACCGCGAAACGGCCAAACCGCAAGACAAAGCTTCTCGCCAAAGGCCTTCGGAACGCTCGGAGCCGGTCGGATGCCCCTGCCCAAACGACCGCAGCGCCGCCGCGTACATCCGGGACCTTTCCGTGTCTGCGCCTGATCCCACTACTCCTTTCTAGTATGCGCCGCCTTTTCCGCCGCTTGGTGGCGGGTATGTCGACGGGTCATTTCTTGTTTCTGTACTTTATAAACTGCATTCGTTTCTTTTTAAAACAAAAATACTGAACAAAAACTAGTTTTATAAATAATTGAAACGGTTCGCGCCACTTATATTTTGTATTTCGACTAAAAAGAAGCTTTTAGCGGCTTTGACCCCTAGTGAGCCCAGGACCGCATACGTCACATTTTGCGCGCTTTCGGTACCGTGGGTCGCCCTCGTCGGTGGAGGAGGTTTCCGCGTCGTCCGGTTAAAATATGACGCACTGATATTTAGTTACTCTCTCCATGCCTGCTGGCTTGCCCAAACCCCAAGAGACGTGGAAACCGCAAAAAAAGGTGGCCGCTTAAATATGATTGCAGGGCCCCTTTAAAGGGGTTATGACATGCCAAAAATAAAATATTACATAACTATACTGCTAGGACCCATTGTATGTTCCTATAATCCTGCTAAATTTGTTTTGAAAAAGGCGCGATAGTTTCGTGGATAAATCGATTTATATGCGGGCCCCTCGGAGGGGCAGATCCGGGCGGACCTGGAGGCTGATGACGTAGCCAGCCTCCAGCGTGGTGTCTAATTGCACGCACTCACAGACTTGGCTCTTTTGGCGTATCGAGCCTCAGCTTCCTCGTTTACCTTCCACGTTTCCAGCATCCGGTCTGTGACGATTACGTCTACGGCATCGATCGCCTTGTCGAAGTGTTCGACATTGATCGCAGCAGCGATGAGAGTGATTGCTATCAAGAGATGTTGGAAGCTGTTCATTTTGACTGCGACCCGCTGGCGACGAGCTCCAGCGACGACGAGTTCGCCTTGGTCACCGTCGTCCGGGAATGTCTCGCAGGCGCATGCAGGCCGGAAGGTCAACTGGCCGGGGGGCGAGAGCGAGAATAGCTTTCAGTTTACCGAGCTGTTTGAGCGGTTTTGTTCGTACCGCGACGAGAAGAGCTTGGGCGATCATGAGGGCGCCTAGAATGAGAGAGTGTTCATGGTCACGTGGTTTATGGACACCATGGTGTGACTAACTTGAGCAGTGTTGCCTGGTCACCAGATGAAAATTATAAAAATTCGTAAATTGAATATTGCAATTATCAGAGCTCTAAAAATTGCGTAACTTGGTGTATATACTAAGTAGCCTATGAGCATTCCATTTCAAGAATAATCTATCCGTTTAATTTTCGTGTCATAACCCCTTTAAGTAATTCTTATGAGTTGTGAATCCGAAAGCATGCACGCCACTCTCCCGCTCCATTTTTTTTTTTTTTTTTGACTTGCGTCGACGGTCGAGCGCGCGCGCCGATTTTGGGCGTGGAACGGTGGAGCCGCTGCCTCGCGGACACACAGAGCCATGGGGTGGCGGTCGTTGAAACTGTCGCGCTTTGGCCAATGGGAGCCTCGCCGACGCGCGCCAGGCAATGGGCGCGTTCAGTAGCGGCTCCCTCAGCTCCGAACGGAGTAACTCGAGTCGAAATCCTCAGAGCGCCTACTGAACGGCTAAAAAAAGAAACGCGGCTCCTCAGTTGATACGCAATTTCCGCTTCCTCCCCTGTGCCAGACGGTCCCCGAATAAAATGGAAGCAGACGATGCCGAGCACAATCGCTTTTATTTGACGCCGGTATTGAAGAAAGCTTTAGAAGGCCGTTAAAAAAAAAAAAAAAAAGCGAGTGACTGTACACATAAGCCCTACTGTTCGAGGCGATCCAACGCGATCGAGTCCTTTGCAGGGCGGTGCAAAGGCTGCTTCTGTTATAAAACAGACAAAAACGTCGTCAGCACACGCAAAATATGGAGCTCAGCGAAACTCCGCCGCCGGTTGCGATACTTTTATACGGCCATACATTTGTTCTGCCCTTCGTTAGGAACTTCCCATGAAATGTATTTCGTATACACACGTGAAGTTCGGCCACGCTCGGCGATCAAGCTTTTGTCGGTCGAAGCGAGCGTCAGCCAGCGTACACCCCGATTTAGCTACGCAAGCAAAACATTAAGCGGGATCATGTTCTGTGCCAGTGTCCAACCGGCTACCAGAGTCGCGTTCATATCCTGCCTTGCTCTGTTCAGCGCGGACAGGACTATCATTGAAATTCACCGAGTTTCCGTGCAACGGCGATCAAGACACGGCTTCAAATGAATGTTTACGTTGTTTGTTAGCATATTCAAACCAAACAAAGTACGGTCCAATGCATTTTCCGAAAAGAGCCTTACCTGGAAAAGAAATTCGAACGCGTTAAGCGCGATCCAAACCAACGCTTCTTTTTGCGCCTGTAGGTCGTGCGGCTGCGGATGTGACGCATTTCGTGGCGTTTTTGCTGTTTCCGGGCGCGCTTTTTGAGTCAGAACCGTGCGCTTTGGTTTGGACGGGCGAAACTTCGGATGAGCGCGCACGCAGGCACGAGCGCACAAGCAAGGTGCAACTGCGACAGACTGGCCGGCCAGACGGCGAGAGAAAGGGAGAGAGAGAGAGATCGCGTTGTCATGTTGGAAGAGAATAAAAGGGGGGGGGGGGGGGAGGAGGAGAGGGCAGCCAGACGGCGAGAAACGCGGAGCCGGAACTAGCTTGCCCTCCGCCGATTGGCCGGGACACAGGAGCGTCCTACTAAGTCACCGCGCGTTTTTGTGCGCGTTGAGAAGTTGAAATCAACCAACTTTCTTGTGCGCGCCCGGAAGGAGCGAAGAAGCGGCGCGACGTCACGAAAATACGTCACATCCGCAGCCGCAAAAAGAAGCGTTGGTTTGGATCGCGCTTTATTCGTCTTACCTTGAGTACTCTTCGGTAACGAAAGCGAGCAAGTCGCACACCCGCGACAGAGCCAACGCAGCTTATCCCGCCATTTTTTTTTTCTTTTAGCGCCGGAACATTGTTGCGATCAGGAATTACGTCATTCCTCGCTCCTTTCAATCCTCATGCACAGTCTCCGGAGACGGTGCACGAGAGCCCGACTCCGAAAACTCGGAGTAACGTGCACCGGAAGTAGCTTTTTGCCGTCTAGTGGAACGAGCGCTGACTTCTTGACTCCTGGTTTCACACAATTGCGTTCGGAGCGACCACTACGCTTACGAACGAATGCAACCGGTTGGAACGACGAGTTGCCATAGCAACGAAGCGCCAAACGGTCGTTTCGTTCGTGTTCGTTCGCAACGCAAGGAGTTGAGCCGGGCTGAACTTTTTCGTTACGTTCGGGAACGACGGGAGTGACAGACCAATCACAGGTCGAAGAGAGCTCGGTCGCGCACGTTGCATGCCGGTCGTCCCGGGCTCCTTCGATCTGCAAACATGGCGTCGGTGGTGATTGTCGACGTGGACGGCGTGGTGGAAGCTCATCGTTAAGCCTAGTTCACATGCAGCGATTTTGGCCCTAGAGCGGCGCGATTTCTGCCGTCGCGGCGCTCGTGCCGCTGAATTGCTGGTGCTGGCTAGAGCGCCACGACGGCAGAAATCGCGCCGCTCTAGGGCCAAAACCGCTGCATGTGAACTAGGCTTTAGCCGTAAAAACGCTATCCTTGACTGAATTTTCGTTGTGTGTCGTTATGATAACCCAGCACGTACTAGAAGGGAAGATCCACCTACTCGCGCGGCGATCTCGTGGCGGCACTCTCGAGACAGCAGAAACGCCCGTGCCGTCGTGTTTGTTTACTTCGACTGCAGTGGTACTTCCTTAGGATTTGTGTCCTCGAACATCGCCCGGATTTCTTTTTTAGCGCATTCCTTGCGTGTGCTCAAATTCAAGGTATTACTGGTGCGTACCGTATAAAGGATGCGAATTTTCACGCGTTTTCATCGCCCGAAAAAGGTGATTTTTAGCAATCCTGAACGCTCGCATCGCCTGTCAAATTATATTTCTACGTTGCTATATCGTTGCTAAGATTACATCGTCTTTTATAATCGTTGAAAAGGCGTGTGGCGAGATTTGTGCTGCTGGCAAAGTCGTGTTTTAAAGTTGTGATCATGCAAGACGGCGTACTGCATCTTTTTCTTTTTTTAACGCACATTCAAGCATATTCTGAAAAAAAGAGTAACAAAAGCTTGAGGTCATAGAAGACGGTCTATCTATTTTCTCTTACGCAAGTGAGCGGCAGCGCCCCCTCCTTTTTGGAGGCACCGCTGGAACAGCTGACGGCAACGGAGAGGCGGTAGGCGGTCGCCGTGCTGCTGACCCGCTGCGCTTGTTGCAGTGGTAGCAGGAGTGTATGCGCGGCGCAGAGCGATCGTTCCGGTCACTCCGGTCACAAAGGACGCAGTCGCGGATAACGGGTTCGTTTTAGATGTCTGAACCAGCCTTTACAAAGCTATTGTAGGCGCACAGCAGATCTTCGTGACCGTACGCCGTAGCCGGAACCTCGGGCTGCTCCGGTGAGGACCCCGCGTGGGGCACGAAACCGTCCGCCATATTTGCAAGCGTAGCTGCATTCCTATTGGCTAGGACCAAGAGCTGAAGCTCGTTTCTCATTGGCTGTTGATTCGTGTGGTTGCATGCGGTTGCATGTCTGTGTACACGTCGCGCACAGTTGTCGTTGAAGTCGCAGCGGTTGCATTCGTTCGTAAGCATAGTGGTCGCTCTGAGCGCAAGTGTGGGAACGGGCCTTTACTCCGCTCCTTTGGGGTCGGGAAACTAGGTGCCGTTTGGCTAGGCTTTTCGGGTGGTTTCAGAGCTGGGAGCTGGCTTCACTTGGAGAAAGGATTTAAGGTGCCGTTTGGAGCGGTTTCAAAGCTGGTGATGTCGGCTCGAAAAAGTTGCCGAAGATGAAGTTAACTTTTTTTTCGAAAAAATATTATTTTAAAAGTGAGTAACGTGCATTATCTTCATGCAGTATTTCTGAATGATTTGGAATTATCTTTTTATTAATTGGCAGGCCCAGACATATTACCACGTAAGTCTTCGTGAAACGAAGTTTCTCGGTGATATCTGTTCGAGGCGAACCAACTGGTGAAGGATGTAAGACGCAGAAAGCCTTTTTGCGCTATCCTTGATTCGCTGGGAAATGTCATAAGGATACGTCGAATTGGTTGATGTCTATAAAAATGTACGAAATAATATTTTACCTTGGTTAGCCAGCGCTTACAACAAACTCCTTGGGTTCATAAAGTATCAAACATAGTTGACAGTCCTTGTTTGCACTCGCGATATTTTGTAAAAAAAGAAAAACACAAAACCGCAGTTTTTTTTTTTTGCTGTTCTAAACTATTAACGCTTCCTTCGAAATACTTGACACATAAATATAAAGTGAGGCAAACGACGAATGAAAAATAAAGTGCCCAAATCCTCTCCCACATTGATTCAACTTAAGTCCAGACGCAGCCGACAATACAAATTGATGGTGCCAATCAGACAGCATCACAAGCGCACCGTCGCTGTATTCGTCATGCTTTTGTATACGTATCCTGTCGACGTCGAACCAATCATAAAATAGAAAAGGCCTAGTGACTTACGTTTTCGAAGCTGCATGATGGGTCCCCTTAGCTCGCAGCATCGGCTGCGTCTGGACTTTAGATAAAACGATGAACAGCATTACAGGCTTAAACCAATTGAAAATAAATTAACAAAATAAAACCTTAAAAAAAAAAAACTCATAAAAAGAAAAGAAAATCTTGGCGACGTTTTATTAAGTGGGCCCGAAAATCAGTGGCTGTTATTAAGATGAACTATTTTCTAGTGTCTCTTGTTCTTCATTGTGTTTTGCTCTTCCCACGTGTTTAAACTGTTTAGTATAATATGTCCTTCTGTGGTACGAAAGCTGCTCCAGGGAAGTCTAGAAAATTGCACGGCGGGTATATTGACGGTACGTTGTGTCGTCGTTGTACCGATGAGGCGCGAGCCCAACATTGACACAGCACTTCCACACGTGCTCCACGCTGGCCTCCACTAAGTGATTCAGACAATGCGGCCTTGTGGTTTATGAGCAAGAGAGAGAGAGAAAAAAAACTTTTAATAAACAATTAGTTTGGCTCTTCCGAGGCGAGAGGAGCCCTCATTCCAGGGCCCCTGTAGCTGTCGCTGCGGCACGGGCCCGCGAGACCAGATTACGGTGGTCGTCCGGATCCCAGCTGGACAGCGCAGCTTCCCACTGCTCGGCGTTTGGGTTGGGAACTGGGGGGGGCAGCCTGAATCTCAGGGCATGCCCACGTGATATGATCAATTTATCTCATTCTCTTTAAAAAGGCGGTGTAAGGATGTTCAGTTGGAATATTTTTCACTTTCCACGAGCTTACTGGCACTAATGGGTCCCAAGTATACAGAACGCCCTTCACGAAGAAACTTCGGCAGCTTAACAGTTTAAACCCCATGTTACAAAAAAACAAAAAAAAAAAGACAAAGCGCGGGATTGCAAAAAAAAAAAAAAAAGAAAGAAAAACACGCCTTTCCTGCAAGGCTCGCCAAATTATGGGGCGCTGGAGAAAACCAGCCTTCTGCGTTAAGTCCTTATTTCGAACTCTTTTTGTTCGCGTTCCGTCCATTGAAAAGCATGCGGGAAGAGCTCCAGCACGCACCTCACATCGCTGCGGCGCAGTTTTCTTCAGCCGCAAAAAAGGCCGTCTGCTTTCATCGCCGTCACCATGGCAACGAACGCCGAATGACCTTCTCGGACGGCGTGCGTTTAACTGGGGAGCGTCTTTGTCTTTGTCGGACTATTAAAGCAGACACCGAATTCAGCGCTCATCTATATATTGCCTCTTTCGCCAGCATCTCCGTGCGGCGAACCGGCTCTGTGGCTCCCGTGCATTCCGAACATACCGCGCTCGGGCTACTTCTACGACAGCGTCCGCCAGGACTGCGTTTCCAAAGACACCCTGCCCATCGGCTGCCTAAGGCGGGACGAGGCGCCGGGCGCCACGGCGTGCGAGAACAACTGCATAACACCGCGGCGCTACGGTGAGCGAGTGGGGGAACCCTTTCCGAGAAGGACTTTGCCCCGAGCTGTGCTCCAACCACACGGGGAACGCTGCGATGCGGTCACCCAGACCCTGTACGAGTAGACACTGGGGGAGACAAGGAGACGGGAAGCGCACCGAGCTCTGACCGGAAGTATTAGTGGTTAGAGGCAAAGCTTTACCTCTGCTCACTCTTCGAACGCGTTGGAACGCCGAACGCCGCGCGTTCCGCCTTCACGATCGAACGATGAGTAGAGACGAAGGCCCCCATCTAGCTTTGCCTCTATATCCCCAAGTCACTCCAGTCCGAGTTGGGCCAAATATTTACTACGGGGAATACAGGCCAATCCGCACATTTGCGTTCGACCGAGCGATGGCAGTGCCGAAGCCTCATCTTGCGCAGTTTGGGTGGCAATTTGGGCCAGTTGGTTCATGATCGTAGACAAGCGCCGAAAAAATAGACAAGTTGACGTAAACACTGGCACCAGTATTTACGTCAACTTCTTGTCCCTGTATTTCTTCGGCGCTTGTCAACCTCATCTCGTGGCCTGGCTGCTCCAGCATTATTACCTCCTCCCTCAATACTTTTTCCTCTGTATCACGTGGGCGCCCAACAACCTGGATTTGAGAAAGCCGGGACCCGCGGATGCAAGCAGCAATCGCGACGCGACTTTAGCGGGAAGCACGTGGCACGAGTGCGATCAGGCGATCGGTCGATCATTTTTCTGGCCATCGCGGGGAATATCGCGATTGTCACAATTCAGGATATTTTAATGCTTACCTGTCTCCCACACGTGCCTCTGGCGTAGCCGAAGTTTTCCTAGCACTATTTTTCCTGCACTGCTCTAAAGCGTGATTACGGCCAATCACATTTATTGACACCTTCGCAATAATTATCGTGTCCGGCAGCTGCAAAGCTCCTTGATGAAGTTTTAAAAACCCGCCTGTAAAGAAAGTTTTTTTTTTCTTTTTTTTTTTGTGTTGCTGGCCTGCCGTGTTGTGCGAATCGATGGTCGATGAGGTCTTTTTCGGCGCCGAGTCGCAGAAGTGTGACGGAGGCCTCGTGATCATAAAGTAGAAACTGTTTATTTACACTACATTTACACAAATAATTTTGCTAAATGCAATGTAAACATTCGATATTTATGTACAAATTAAGATTTTCCTGGTGCACCTGTTACGGGGTCAAGATCTCAGCCAAAAATCGCCCTCTCTCGCCCGTTGACGAAATTATGAGGGCGCCAACCTCCTTGCCCTCGGCCGGGAGTTAGCAAATAGTTTCAAACCTTTGGCAGGAGCACGTTATGTAAACAGGCCAGTAGTAGACATTGACATCTGTCAAGCCTGCAATAGACTCCGGCTGACGGCTCCCATGTTTCCGCCAGCGCGGCGCCCCTGCCGGAACCCGATCGGTCATTGGAGCAGGCTCGCACACACGTAATCACCCCGCCACTGGAGGCGCGTCACACTGAGGCAACAGTTGAACGGCTTTATCCGGCAACAGGAAAAAAATCTGTTTCCTTTGACCCTGCCACAACGCGGCAACAACAACACTCAGGCAACATGTTGCTGTGTGATTGATAAAAAAAATTATGGAAGAAGAGAAAACAAAGACAACATTAAGTCATATCGCCTGATAAAAGTAACTTCAGTTCTATACAGATTGTCTATCCAGATAGTAAAGCGGAGAATGGAGGAATGGGCACAAGATATGCAAATACTGGGTGAACTCCAAATGGATTCCGAAGAAATAGAACACTGGAAGACAACTTATTCGTCACCACTCAATATCTAGAAAAAGCAATGAAGAACCGAACTCCTTCATGATTTGATTATTTGGACGTCAAGCGAGCATACGATAATCTGAGCCAGGATACTCTGGGGTCAGCTGAAGGAGTATAATTTAGATGAAAATCTGGTTAGGTTTCTTCAGCAGATGTACACAAACAATATGGTAGTTATAACATGCATGAAATTAGAAACTACACAACCCGCAGCAATAGAAAGAGCGCCGAGGCAGGGCTGTCCACTGTCACTTTTACTATTCATGATATCTCAGTGAAATGGAAAAGGATTTAGAGCAGTGCAATTTAGGCTTTGATGTGAGTTTAAAGGGTAACTCCGCTCCATTCCGAAGATTTCGAAATAATGAGTGACTTCAAACTAAAAATCCTTAGTAAAAGACACTACGTCGTTTGCTTCGTGAAGAATGGGATATATGTATATTTAATCTAATTTTAAACACGAGCAGAACTCGAAACCGAAACTTCGGCTCCGTCCGGCAACATGGGCCTCGGGCCGCCAAATACATGGTCATCACGTGGTACGAGATGTCACGTGGTCCTCGGCCCAACGACGGGCGGGATTGGGGCGGGCGTGTGGCAGGTGCGAGTGTCGTCTGCACCGCACGCTTCACCACTTTTTGGTGTCTACGGCATTCGACGGCGTCTGCACAACTACGGCATAAGTCTGCGCACGTGGTGTCCGTAGTGTGGACGAAACTCCGAGAGGCAATAATTACAAACGGTGAGACGACGACGGTGGTTGACCCGGGACACGGCGGTAACGGTGAGACCATGCATGGCGGGCGGCCGGACGGCTCCCAAGAAGCGCGCTGCGCAGGCGCGTTACGCCAATCACGTGAACACCGCTGAGCGCCGAGAGGCAACGTTGCTGACGTCATGCGCTACGCTCGCCCGGAGAAGTAAAAACAAGCAAAAGGGGGCCATGATGATGACGTCCAGCTCAATGTTGGCTCCGCCCATGCCGTAGCCTTGACTGCGCTGTTAGTTGCGCCTGAATTCGCCCGCTCGAGTCAGCCGATTTCGGCAACTTGGCTAGTTGCAAAGTTTGCCGGACCGTTTAAGAAACATTTATACAGAACTGCGTCGTAATATTTGACGTGTGGTCTTCCTAGCCGATACTAAAGAGGACTGCATTGTTTTTTCAAAACCAAAAATGAAGCGGAGTTGCCCTTTAATGGAAGGAGGGAGAAATGTAATACAGGTAGCACCAGGACTGATATATACGGACGACATAGTACTCATGGCAGATAACCAGGATACATTACAAGAACTAGCTGGAATGTGTGGAAAGGAAGGGGACACCTTAAGCATGAGTGTCAGTACTCACAAGACTGCAGTAATGGTTTTTAACGACAAAAAGTGGGAACCCCCGGAGGATACAATACATTGTGATAGACCATGTAGGAAAATACAAATATCTGTGAATCTGGCTCAAAGAGGGAAGGAAATGTCGCGATGAACATGAGGTGAATATAATTAGAAAAGGGGAAAACATTAATCTATTATGAAGCTCAAGCCACCATGGAGTTATTATAGATATGAAGTGATCAGGGGTATATGGAAAATAGTGATGGTACCAGGACTGTCTTTTCGCAGTGGGGTACTCTGCATGAAATCAGAGGTTCAATCAGGATTAAAAATTCAACAAAGAAGCGTAGGCAGATTGGCACTGGGAGTACGTTGAAAGACACCGAATGAGGGAGTACAGGCGGACATGGGCTGGTGATCGTTTGAGGGCAGGGAGGCAATTAGTAAGTTGAAATTTGAACCAAGGCTGGCGGAGATGGATGATACGCGGTGGGCACAGAAGGTAATCAAGTATGTATGCATGAAGTTTTAACACAAAATGGACAAACCGAACCCGAAAGCTTGCATTTAAATACTCACACTCTGGTGATGGGGCTGAGCAGTCTACTTCAGTGCAGAAGGGAGTGAAAGAGGCAAAAAGGAAAGTATGGGATGTAATAATGCGGGAAAAATGAGCTCTAAATATGTACAGGTCACAAAAAGAGGACATAAAAAAAGAAAATGCATTTGACAATTCACGAGGAAGTTTTTTACTGTTTGAGGCGAGAACAAGAGTTTTGAGGACGATGACGTATAGGGATAAATTTCAAGAGACAGACACACATGTGCCGGTTGCCATAATGGGAGCGAGACACTAGAACACTTGATTTTGAGGTGCAGGGAGTTTGCCCTACCCTGCGTGAAGGGGTAATGCATCTTGCCGGGGCCCTGAGTTTTGCTGGTGACGATGGAAGGGCGGAAAAGAAAAGGATTATACAGTCAAAAAGGGGTGATTACAAGATTGATGAAAATTATCTAGGGTAAATTGAATGAATCAAAACTAGCTAGCACAGCTGCGGACAGGCAGGAGAAAGGAAAATTAGGACCCCCTCCCGCGTGGCTCCAACCCAAAACTCAACATGTCTCCCTCGGTCCGGTGCTGGGGTAAAGACAACAAGGTTTCACCAGGGGAAAATTGACGACCCCCTCGCCTGGGGAAGAGATAGGGGTGATGTTTTTTTCCCCGATCTCCCAAAGGTCATCCTGGTGATATCCCACACTGCTTGGTGATAATTAAGAGGAGAAACTGGGTCTTAGAAAGGCGGGAGGAATCATATGTTTGATTATACCGCCCGTTACAAAAGGTATAGCCGTTAACATCCATCCATCCACTCAACCGTGTTGTCCGATTTGTTGTCCGACCACCCTGTCACACCGCACTGACGGCGGTGCCAACACGGACGGGGAACACTCCGCCCTTTTGACTGTTTATCTTCGTTCGTGTGCTGCGCGGCGTCGCTAGAAATGTGACTCCCCACAGTGCTAGTGCGTTCGAAAGGCCGGAAATTACCACGCGACGACATCAACCGGTGACTAGGATTAGACATCTCGACACTGGGGATATTTCCGCCCTTAATTTATCAAAATGTTCTTCATTCGCTGACAAAGCAGATAGCCCTAACCGAGGAAAATGAGATCGCCGATATATATGTTCGGGATTTACGCCACCGTATGACGCTGGCCCCCCACGAAGACCCTCTCTCGTTTTCTGGCGTTCGGCCGCTTACTATAAAACTGTACTTTTAAAGCGAAAACAAATAGGGTTCGCCTTCGCAACCTACCACTTCTTGTCACCTCCGTTTGCAGGAAGGCCTCTCAGTCCATCCTGCTACCAACGCTTTGTGCTGCACAATTGCTCGGAGGACCCGTCGATGATAGCCGACACGTTTGTTTACGACAGTCAAACTAGTGACTGCATTAGGCGAGATAGGTCCCAAGGATGCTATTCAGCGCCAACTTACTTCAAGGATAAGAACAGCTGCGTTATGGAGTGTATACAAAGTAAGTCACAAAAATAGCTTCTTGCCGGGTGCTCGACTGTTAAATATGAAGGCCCCTTGACACACATGCGGAAGGCCCCTTGACACACACGCGGTTGCCTATGACCGAGTTCTTGCGATTTCATGCAACGAAAGAACACACTGACAGGATAATCTCTGTGGTGAGAATCGCATTTCACTAAGCAAAGGTTCTGCGCTATTTCCGACATCAAATGTACAGTGGCTAGCGATATGAGCTAGAATGCCCAAACGGCGACCAGGCAGTACATGCCACGCGGTGTAGCAGGCAGCGAGCGCAGGTTCAGAACGGCAGCGGAGGAGTTAAATGTGACTATACTCACCCGCCGCGCGCGATACATCCCCTGCTTTGTACTGGCTGGTCGCCTTTTGCGCATTCTAGCTTGTATCTCTAGCCACTGTACTTACCATTTATTAGAAACGGTCGTTTATAACATTTTAAAAGTTTTCGCCGCCACGCTTTTATCGGGGTTTCAGAGAATGCCGAACACCTGGCCAAAGAAGGTTCACGTTAAAAATGAGCCTCTTCTGGGCAATCTACGCCGCCACTTCGCAGGCGATGGACGCGTAGGGATAAGTGCTGCCGAAAGATGGAATACGCAGGGTCGAGGGACGGCCGGACGATTCGGGCATAGCCATCTCTATACTAACAAAACCTGGCAGGTCGCCACGAGACGCGGTCGCTAAAAGTGAAGAGGTAGAGCGGCAGACAAGAGTCATATCCCGTACGAAAATCTCAAATACAGGCCAGAATGAAAAAGGCCAGTTCCACCTGAACCCAAAATTGGGGCACCAGTTTGTATCCAGCGTAGAACCGCGCAGTTCCAGACACCGCAATTCCAGACGGGATACAAACTGGTGCCCCAATTTTAGATCCAGGCGGAACCGGCTGGTTCAGTGGTTGTGCAGAGCCACTGGTACCGCGTGGTACAAACCGGTGCCCCAATTTCAGACCCAGGTGGTGCGCCGCCGGAATTCCCGCTGCGCTCACCACTTGACTCTACAAAAGTATTTCGTGCGATGCCCATAGCCGTTACAAACGAGATCGTCGCGATTTCAGACCAGGGCGGAAGATTCCGGGTCTGAAATCGAGACGATCTCTCACTTTTAACGGCTAAGGGCACCGCGCGAAATACTTTTGTAGAGTCCAGTGGTGAGCGCAGCGGGAATTTTGGCGGCGCACACAGTCGTCCAGACGTCGTCACCAAACACGGTGCACAAAACCCACTTAAGCACATCATCCAGTGTTGAGCGCCTGGGGAAGTTCCAGCGGGCAAGCGGTGTTGCCCAAGTATTGTCACCAAGCACACCAGCGCAAAGCGCGTTGAGATGCCGAGCCAAAGTGCAATGGGTCAGCAGCTTTATACTATATGAAGATTCAAAGCCGAGGTCAGTGGGTATCCATGTAGGGAAACGATGGGCGCGTTAGTACCCGGCGCCCGCAGCAGGAACGTCGCCGTCGGGCGAGCGCCGGGCGACAGTTCGACGAGAGAAGACCCGAAACTCTCGGAGCGCTGCCGCCGACTGCGACAGACAAAGCGAGGCGCGGAGAACGTTCGCTCGCAGCGCCTACGTACACTCTTAGACTGGGGCCGGCTATTCGGCCAACTATAGCCGTGACAAGCGAGATCCAACTTGTCACGGCTGTACAGCCGTGACAGCATGTCACGGCTTCATAGCTGCGACAAGTTGGATCTTGTGTCACGGCTGGATTGCCATGACATGAAACTAGCCCTTAACAGCCGAGCTGTTAAGGGCTAGTTTCCCCAGGATCGTGTCCGTCCTTAAATGACCGGATGACACAGAACTCTGGACAGCTACCGCCATCTATCAGCAATGGCGGCAACTTTTCGAGCCTTCCTACTCTGGCTAGCCGACTAGCGGCAGGCCATTACTTCATTCTTACCATAGTACAGCTTCGCTGGTCTTCCTTCTTCCAGAGTGGAAAGGCTCAAAGTTGTTTTTTCGTTATCGAAGTAACCACCTATACTCGTTTTCCCCTGCAAAAACTGTAGCAAAAAAAAAAAAAAAAAGTCTGGCCTCTTTTGGGGAATTATTAATTTCCCCCTTTATGTGGCTAATTAAAATAGGGTGCATGTGCGCTTCACTTAGGGTGATGACATCTGACCGATTTGTTCCTAACGCTTTTAAATCTTTGTTTCTGGGCGCGAGCAAGCGCGCGTTCCGGCAGGCCTACCATATACTGACCACGCCTGGAAAATCGCCACGAGAAGCGGACGCCGAAATGGAAAATGTGGATCGGCCAATAACGGATGAGAGGAGAGCCTAGGGCGTGTGTATGAAGGCACTCTAGGAGAGCCATTTGACTGGCGCCCCGCTGCGGCGAGACGCCGAAACATACCTCTCCGGAGCGAACAAGGGTTTTTTTGGGTCCTCACCGCAGCAAAAGTTATGCGCTGACGTCCAGGTTCCCCGAGAAATGACTCTTCGGTGCTCTGTGCTACCAGATCCTTGCGCTCTAGATCTGCGACCGGGTACTCTATGGCTTCGTAGTTGACCTGCCAGGCTTTGTGAGTATATAGGCGGCTATGGCACTTGGCATTGACAGTGCTAAGGCTGCACCTTTGGACCGGATATTACTTTGTATTTTTCTCGAGAGCGTGCGCTGTCGGCATCCGGTACTACAAATAATTTCATCACCCTAAGCAAATAAGCGCGCATGAAGGCCACCTAGATAGATCTAGGTGAATTTCAGATTAGGTGTGTGTTATCTTATCAAGACGTACACGTTTCAAAAGCAAAACGGTTCGATTCTTGCTCCGGCAACCAAATCTTGTAAAAACTACTCCGCGCGGTGTATACAAACAATGCGGAAAACTTATTTACGAGACAAGAACCCAACCTAGTTCAATGCCCAGCTCGCGACTTATTTTCGCGACGAGAAGGCTAGATGGGCCATAAAACGATATGCAGGAGATATACCAGTAGAGCCAAAGTTGTACACGAATAAACCCGTTAAAAAGAAAGGCATGATGAACGTAGAAGAATATTGAAGGCGGCTACTGTTTTACGAAAGCGACACATTTGCAGAGGAAATAGCGAGTTACTTTCCACCTGAAATGACCAGTTTCTTTTGAAACGCAGTAGGGAATAACGCATTCGGTTACTTTTTGAGTGAGTAGATGATCAGACGTGCCCACGTTACTGAATAAAAAAAGTAACGAAACACCCTTACTCGCGCTAAACTAAGTAAGTTCCTCTTTGCTGAGAAGAAACGCCTTATATACATACTTTCGTTCGAAAGCAACAACTTGTTTCTCTGGGTTTTTTTGAGGAAGTAATCATCTACCAATATCCTGTGTGGTTAATAATGCCTCGTTTTTGAACCCAGTCATGGGCATCTTTTTTACTTTCTTGGTTGGCGCCTTTTGTGAAAGACAGGCTTGAGCTTTTATTTGAACCGTTAACTTAATTCTGTTGTACCCGTTCCAGAAGCGACTAGCAAATAGAGTTACTAGTTACTTCGTCAAAAAGCAACGAGAATACGTAGCTTTCTGGTGCATTCTACAAGTAACGCATAACGTACAAGTTTGGTAAAGAGTAATGTTATTTCGTTGCTTTATTCAGTGACGTGTTCACATCTGGGCGTGCCCACTCCAATGTCCGACCGTCTCTGCTTTTTCAGTATGGGGTTGGGGGCACTGCCAGCCACTGGTGCAGTCGGAGATTTGCCCAAATCCCATCAAAGACATTGAAAAATTCTACAACACGTTGTCCGGAGAATGCGAGACGATGGACGACTTGTGCCTCGCCGGCCCGAACCGCTTCCAGACGCTGTCCATTTGCCTCGAGACTTGCCTGCAGCGCGCACGCTGACCAGCGGCACATATTATGCTATACTTTTGAACAGATAAAATATGAATGAATACAAAGGGAAGAATTCATTTCGAGTCATGCTATACTATGCTACCGGGAAGGAGTCTCCGACTGGTGCATTTAGCGCGTCTTCAAAAGTGGTCCCTGCATTTCTGCCTGATGACGTCATAAAAGTGCCACGCTGTCGCCTGCCGCGATCCTGGTGGTGTCCCAGCAACGGCAGTGTCCTGATACAGGTAGTTCTAGCAGCAACCGCCAGGATCGCGACGTCCGACAGCGTGAAAGTTGGCTTTCTTTTGACGTCATCAGGTGCCACTCGGAGGCCACTTTTTTGTGTATGGGCTTTTGATGTACATCAGTCGGTGACGCGTTCCAGGCACACTAACACGCAGTTTACGAACTTTGCCCACATTAGGCGTGGGCGCTGCGCGTGTGTAAGAACCGGAAGAAGGGAAGCACCGGCGCATGCGCAGTATTGGCGACAGCGCCGCCGCAGTGTTATGACGTCAGAGTGTCGAGTTGGTCTATAATAGGGACTAAATACATTTTTGCTGCCTCTGTGATCAGTTAAATATTTATTGTTAATTAAAAAAAATGATCTGGAATATGACATTTTGTTCAATAATCGTACAATTATTGTGTCCTGCGTTTTTTTGAAGATGAAAAAAAAGAAAGCTGCGATTACTTTTTGTTGAATATGTTTTACATTTGTATTTTTAGAGAAGTGTGCAAATTTAGTACGAATGAATGTGCCAGACATTTTATTTTATATATATACAGGGTGTTTTTTTAAGCTTAACAGATTTGTTTAAAAAAAAAGCCGTGAAAGTTACACTTATCCCGCTTGTGGATGTGAGTTATACGGCCAGGGGGACATATTATAGGGGGATAATCGTAAAGATCAGTCGCCTATTTAATTAAAATGCGTTAATTAACTTTTTAATTAATAGAAATAGACATATGGTTCCAATTAGAAACTTGCTCAGCGTCATTGAAAACTACTAAATCAGTAATTTTCAGAAATACTTTCGGCGCGTGAGAAGCGTAGTATTGTACTAAAGTCACCACTTGTTGAGCAGGTACAAGGCTGGGGCTAAATAAAGAACGGAAAAATCGCGCGGGCGCGATTTTCCGTTCCTTATCTAGCCCCAGCCATATGTGTATATATTATATATATAAATATATAATTGTACGTACTTGCTGCAAACTACGGGGGCAGAAGCCTCCGACAGGCAGAAACGTCTTGTTGGCCTTTACCCGTGAAAATCCAAATAATTCATTCTTTAGCAACAGCTAAAACTTTGACGCGAAGGCCATAAACGCTCTGAAAATACCTTTCTTGTTTCAGCTACCATTTCTTGGAAACAACCGCGTACATTAATCAACCATAATCACCAGTTTTCACTGGACAAACGTTCAACAAACAGCGCTTGCAAAAATGTTAATTGAAGGATGGAAGTTTAAAAGCTGAAATGAAACGAGGACAAAGAAGACACAAAAACAACAGGAGAGGCGCTATTTCCGCCTGTCCTGTTATCTTCGTGTCTAGCGCATGTCTTAGAGCCGCTAAATAAACTACGCTCCAAAATAACGAAACTTCGGTCATTTCCGTATTAAAACCATGATTGCCAGTTATCTGAATCTTTATATAAAATCGCACGAACCGTTTTTCCGTCCTCCAGAAATGTTAGAACAGTTAGCGGCAGAGCAAAATGATATCACCTGAGCTTCTTATACCACCATGTCTAAAGCTGAAAAGGCGCATTCTCGAATTGTGACGATTGACAGTTGCGTCTGTTCTGCTCTGAGCACCAAGATGGCGGCGCCCACTAGCAGATAAGGGAATGGATGGCGATACTTTAAAGGCCCGTTCACACTCTTGCAACCGAGCACGACGGAGAGAGACGAGATCTGTTAAACTTCTTAAAAATTTCTTTGGACGAGAGAACACACTTAAAGGGGTACTCCACCGATTTTTTTAGCTATCTCAACTAACTATATTTTCTGACTCCCCGGTCTTTAGCCTTTCCGGTATGCTATTTAGCATCGCGAAATTCATAATAGGTATTGTGAAATCGGCAAATGAAAATGGTGCAAAAACCAATATTCAAATATTCGCGCACTTTTCAGTGCCGTGACGTCAGTGGCAGGCAGGCTTGCCAGTCGAGCAAGTAGTCTAAAAATAGAATATGCCAATCATTTGTTCCGTGCTGGAGCGCGGATACGGGAGCGAGCTTCCAAAGCACTCATTTGGCACCAAGAAACTGCTTCAAATCCGTTGGGAACAACTTCTGCAGTCCAAAAAGTGAACCCCTGCCTTCCACTGACGTCACTTTGTTGTTGTTGCCAGTAGAGTTTGAAAAACATGGTGAAGACCAAAACTGTAAATTCAATAACTTCGCGAAAAAACAATATTTTGACCTAATATTTGGGATACTATTTTAGCAATGTTTGTTGGTTAGTTTAGCAAAATTTAAAGCAAATCGGAGACAATGGAAAAAAACGGTGGAGTGCCCCTTTAAGGCCCCTGTATACACACTGACATTGTGGCGCCATCTATGCGGTGACCCTGGAACTGCACTTTACAAGAGCAAAGGTTTTGCGGGATTTCTGAGGTCAACGTGCGTAATACTTATAAGAACGGCTCGTTTATAACGTTGACAAAAGTTTTTCGAGCCAAGAAATAAAGGATAATGCGCGAGAGAAATAGAAAATATGCCGGACCGCCAAGTTTCCGCTGCTACCCAATAGATGGCGCCAGTGTATCCTCTGGTTGTAAGAGGTTTTAAGGAACCCAGTTTTAAGAGGTCGTAAGAGTGTGAACGGGCCTTAAGCGTTTACTCATTTAGTGCCTCTAACCTGTCCTGCTGTCTTCGTGCCCTCTTTGTCCTTGTTTTGTTTGCGCTTTAGAAACATTTTAAATAATATGGACGAACTAGCCAAAATAAAAGTTTTAATGGAAACCTATTGTACAAGCCCTACCTACCGGCGCGTACTGCCGAAAATTGTTCGGATCGACAAAATGAATGCTGAAAAGTAAAATTATATCAATTATAATGTAACAAACTGTGGTGCACACACACAAAAAAAAAAAAGCTTAAAGTCGAAGAAAATAAATGATGAGGCCATTCCACTCTGTAAGGGTGGATGACCCGCGAAGTTGTTGAGCACACAACACAGACGTGACAGAATTTTGAACAAAGGTACAAACACATTTATTGTCTTGATCGGTGGTCATCGTGACGAACGGTACACGCACACACATGTCGAGGACTATCGCCGCCCGAGGAGCCGAAGAAACTCATGACGTCATATGACGTCAAAACTTCGAGTCACGTGTCGTCGATTTTCCCGCTAAATTTATAATGGGGAAGTTCCCCGCTAAATTTAGCGGAAAAAATGCATTGTTGTTGACGTCACTTGACGTCAATTTACACGCTAAATTTAGCGGGAACATTTCACCGCCAAATTTAGCGAAAAAAGTTCCCCGCTCGGGGAAATTGACATCACGTGACACAAAGTCGTGACGTAACATGACGTCACGGAGCCGTGACGCCATTTCTATTTCCGCACGAAAAATCCACGGGACCCTAGCCCCAGTAAACAGCTTCGCTGTAAAAGACGACAGTAGAACGTCTCAAACGCAGCTAAAATCGTTAATTATTTTTCGCTCCTTGCACACACTGAATGCTGACATCCGTAGAGTTCCTGTATAAGGAGTATTCACTGGGCGCCATATTTGTGGGTGCTGTCTAGAGCGCATGCTCAGAACGAGCCCCCATTAATAGGCTGCTAAAGGCCCGTTCACATGATGCATTTTTCTCGCGCATCTAGTGTCGCGAAACGTAGTTTCGCGAAACGGTTGCGCCGTCTGAACGAGTCCGAAAAGGACGCGCGCATCTAAAAAAAAGTTGCGCGCACACCTCGCTTCTGGGCTTTTGCCCAGAAGCGCGGTGTGCGCGGTGTGCGCTTGCCGCGAGCTTTTGCTGGAACGTTGCCGAGTCCTGTCAATCACTCTGAGGGCGCCGCCAATGGCCGCTCAGAAACGCTCTCGCGTGGCCTTTGAGGGGGGAGCAGCTGTTTGAGAAGACCACTTCACTGCCGGTGTTGTAGCCGAGCTAAATCCGAAAAAAACCGAAACTACGAACGATGGATACTGCCGGCGCTTCCGCATGCACGTCAAGCACCACTGAAGGAAAAGTGAGTAGCATATGGGAAAAAAATCCAGCGATGGACGAAGACGTAATTGGTGATGATGATAATTCGCGTCAATTTTTAGTCATAATTAAGAAATAAAACCTTGAGACAAGGAAACAAAAAGGGACGTACACAGTACCGTCTCAGAAGCAGCACAGCGCACAGCTCTCATTTACTTCCACAACAGTCTTCTTTGTCAACCTCCATCCAAATTATACATATTCAACAGTAAATAAAGTAAATGGCAGTAAATGACAATTCAACAACTAGTAAATGACAATTTAAGAGTAAATTAAGTAAATGGAAGTAAATGACAGCTTTATGCTGTGCTGGTTTTAAAACGGTAATGTGTATGTCCCTTTTTGTTTCCTTGTCTTAAGGTTTTATTTCTTAATTATGATTGTTCACCAGCTCGCCTGCGTTTCGGCTCTTAGAATGAGGCGGGAGATGGAGAACACGACGCTGAATGGCTAATGGTGATGATCATGATGCTGGCCTTCAACTGAAGCGCCACTTTATGGTCAACACCCAAACTATTTTCGCGAGTCTAAACGTCATCGTTGTTGCACGTGAAGCGGTACGTGTGAACGATCACATTTCGCGAAACTTGAGTGTCGCGAAACTGTTGCGCGCCTAAAAGATGCATCGTGTGAACAGACTTTAACACCGGCAATCTTGAGGTTTCGGAATGCACGTTACAAAAGAACTGTAAAAGATCACCATCAGCACGCGCTCAGCAGTCGCGCACACAGCTATGGCCGCCAGTAAGGAGCCAGAGTTGCGCGTCTGTTTTTCACGTGCCGCAGCGCCGCTATTCGCTGAGATCCGGTCACGTGAGGAGCAGACTCAAATGGCGTGCAGGACGTTGCACGCGCCCCGGCGTACGTTCCCCTGCTTTTGAGCGCGCCGCGCGCCTCGAACGCGCGGCACCGCTATTTGCCGAATTCAGACACGTGAGCCGCAGACTCCGAATGCAGTGCAGGAAAGCCGCCGCTACGAGGACGAACGCGCATCTCTGGCTCCCGTCCCCGAGAGCGAACACAAGCGTCGCTGCGGTCGCCGCGCCCTGATTGGGTGAGGTGTACCGTGACGTCAGGGGGAGGACTCCGCTCCGCGATCTCGCATCGACTCGCTTCCCAGCACCGGTTTCCCGGTTTGGCGTTGTGTGCCGCAAGCTCTTCGAGGAGCTGGACTTCGTTTACCCGGTGTACAAGACGTTGAGTTAGGCCGATATTGACGTGCTTCCGTACATTTTATAAGCCTGCTTGTCCCTTTTACCTTTAAAATTGGGTTACAAATCCCGAAAGCTATCGGCGGAGGCAATTCCGCCGACGGACCTCCCCGTCCGTCCACACGACACAAGTGCTCGTGGAACAGGGTTGTTTTACAAAAATGTTGCTTCTTCGTGAATTAATGATATAGTTCATACACGCATGCAGGCATATTTCTTAGAAGATGCACAATTACTGGAAATTAGTCTGTTTGGTAGCAGCAAAACGGCCGAATTGCCCCCAGTTGCCTGTAGGATATGTGTTGAACTTCCCAAAATATGCACAGCAATAGTGCCGTAATTTGGAATGTTTATACTTTTTTCTGACATTCTTTATTCTACTCTTGGGTATTCGGAAAATACACCGTTTAGTCTGAACTGTCATTTCCAATTAAAAGAGACACTGCTGCAGGTCCCAAAATCTTCCTCACCCTTCAAACTCCCTACAGCTGGGCTCTCTGACAGCAGAGGAAAGCAGGAGTAAAAGCAAGCATTCGAACGTTTGTTCAGTGGTAGAAGCAGCACTAGTAGCAGAAAATGTGGAACTTGTGAAGGGCGACAGTCTGCGTGAGAAAAGCTTCTGGTATTTTAGCTTCAGGACAATTCGATTTAAGTAAAATATCAATTATAGGGCTTAAGGGGCTAATTACGAGCTAGACACATTCGCTTACGTTTGTTATACATTAGTTGAGGGTTGATATAAACAAATCCACACACCGCCCGTGTAGTCCATTGAAACACTATCCGAATCCAGCAAAGGTCAAATGCGAGCAATGTATAAATGTTCCTTGTTTTTTTTATTTTTTTTTACTTTGCCCCTGCGCTTGGGCTGCCTTATACTTGTGATTCTCTCCCGATGGCCCAGACTGTATTTAGAAGGTTAATCGGGGGGGGGGGGGGGGGGGGGGATTCCAACCCCGAAACCCTCCCCCTGGGTACAGCCCTGCCCAATACTTACGCATTTTTATGGCGATGATTTGCGCGCTCGCCTGCAAATGATAGCTGCGCTATATGTTGCTCGAGCAGCATGCAGCTTTTGTGCTTCGGCGATCTTGCTTAAAAACAGAGATACAAAAAAATAGTATACATAACGCCAGTTCATTCAGACCATTGGCAGCATTTATTGTGCGAGATGTAAATCTATAGTGATGCTCCTGCAATTGTGGCCATACTTTATTTTCATGTGCCAGCTGTGATTCATGCGTTGCCTGCCCTGTCAACCATGCTTAAAATGTTGCTTGAAGTTTCGCCTGTAGCTACAGGCCATACCTCAATAAAGGCACATATAAAAATTTACACTTCCTACGAAAAACACGTAAAAAAAATTAAATAGAAACGAGCGCGCCGACAGCTAGCGTCGTCACAGCCTCCACAGGGCGAGCGGGGCGAGTCGGGGAAAAATTCTCTCCTCGCCGTGACGTCACCCCGGTTCGCCGTAAGGGGGCGCCACGCGAACTTCTCGGGGCTCTAAACGTCAACGAATTGTAAGTTTGATTTTACCCTATAGTTTTAGGTGTTACATTATAATTCGTTATCACCAGCTCGCCTGTACACTCAGTTATTTCAATAAAGTACGTAAGATAGTGTAATCAGTCATAGCAGCTAACCTCAGTTTTGTGTCGGGACCAATATTTCTGACCGACAAAACAGAAACCGTTGTAGCGCAAACCCAGTAGGTTTTTGCGTGGTCCATAGGCGTGGTTTTTCTCGACAAGCTGGTGGCGCTGAAGTGCACAAGAGTGTTGTGAATAATGTATATTTATCGCTTCTATGTGGCCTGCCCAGCATTTCTCTTCTACTTCTACACGGCCCTACCCAGCATTTCTTCCTTCGGACACTAGGCTAAGCGACACACCAAAGTGATAGCTCACGTCTGAAAAATGCACTCGCCACTTCCAGGCATACCTAATGTTTCTTGCTTCAGACATTATAGCGCCAAAGCAAACAGGTTGCCTATACCGAGGTATCTGACAGCATACCCGCATCCTTAAGCCTAGTTCACATGCAGCGGTTTTGGCACTAGAGCGGCGCGATTTCTGCCGTCGCGGCGCTCTGGCCAGCACCAGCATTTCTGAGGCACGAGCGCCGCGACGGCAGAAATCGCGCCGCTCTAGGGCCAAAATCGCTTCATGTGAAACACGCTTTAAGGGCCGCCCACACTAGCGAGAAAACGCGCGTGGCACGCCGATCGCGGCAAGTAACAAAATGTCGCCGAAGCACAGTCAGCGCCACGAGCGCGTGCAGGGACACGCCCTTTATCTTACCGCTCAACCGATTTATCGGCGCGCCGGGCGCGTTTTCTCGCTAGTGTGGGTGGCCCTTTAGCCTCCATAGGTAAATCGGTGGCCGAGTGGTCTAGCGCACACCAGCTCGGTGCACGTGGAGCGAAAGATAGCGCTGCAGAACACAGGATGCTGGGTTCAATCCCCACCCCTGCCCGTTTCGATGTGGATGAGCATCGTACCGGCGTGCGGTCGGGTCACTACTGCGTGGTGCACGTTAAAGACCCCAGGCTAGCGGCTGTACCGCACTGGCTAAATTTCTCATCTACAGCTGGGAGACTCGTCGCCCGTTGAGGCAGACCAAGTTCTAGGCTAATAAATCTTCAACTTTGAAACTCTAACCAAGTTTTATTAAAAAGCAAAAATCCCGACTTTTCGGAACCAACTCGGTTCCTTGATCAACGGTGACTGTTTTTGTCCCGCGGAACGGCCTGCCCACGAACCCGAACACCCCCGCATGTTTTCCGGATTATCCCTCTTAACCCCGAAACGTAGCTGCTGGGAAGGGTCCCCGTCGACCGGTTTATGTTTCCACGTGTGCATTGAATGTGCCACGACTCCAACAGAAGGCGCCTCCGCCTCAAGGCCATCGGCGTGCTGTCCAAGGCGCACCGACGGGAGCAGTTAAATTACACGCCGGAAGAGAAAGCAGCCATTCAGAACTTGAGAGAAGACAAGAGCATCGTCGTCCTCCCTGCCGACAAGGGAAACGCAACCGTGCTACTCGACCGCGCGGACTACGATGAGAAGGCGCTTCAGCTTCTCAACACCGACGCATACATGATTCTGCCAAAGGACCCGACTGCCAAGATTCAGGCAACTCTAAACAAAATGCTCTCTACGATTTTTGATGGGTATCCCGAGTCCCGAGGCCTTTACTTGGGTCTCATTTGCCGGAACGGTTCAGCGCCGACCTTTTATGGCCTGCCGAAGGTGCACAAGCCAGATGTCCCCCTCCGACCAATAGTGGATTTCACCACGTCTCCGTTACGTGCGTTGTCCAACCATCTCCACCGACTGCTGTCGCCTTTAACCGGGAAGACCGACACGTACGTCCAAAATTCGGGACACTTCATCGAGCTCACATCGGGCCTCAAATTGCGGGACGACGAGAGCCTTGTCTCCTTCGACGTCGTGTCGCTTTTCACAAGTGTGCCTGTGCCTCTCGCAGTGTCTGTGACGCGGGAGGCCCTCTCGTCTGACACGAGACTCTCCGAAAGAACGTGCCTTGAGGTGGACGAGATTTGCCGTCTACTGGAATTCTGCCTATCCAGCACTTATTTTTTTTTTGCTGGCCGCTTCTAGAGACAAACCAGTGGTACGGCTATGGGTGCTGCGGTCTCCGTCACTGTGGCAAACCTCGTAATGGAGGCGATCGAGAGAAAAGCCCTGGACACTTTCTCCCCAGGACCCGTGTGTTTCCTGCGGTATGTCGATGACTGCTTTTGTGTTGTAAAGACCAGTGAGATCGACCGTCTCTACACACATCTAAACTCCATCGAGCCAGCGATTCAATTCACGATTGAGCACGAATCAGATGGCTGTCTCCCTTTCCTAGACGTCTGTGCAGTGAGAAAGTCCGGCCGCCTGGACTTCCGTGTGTATAGGAAGCCGACACACACAGGCCGATACCTGGACTTTTCCTCAAGTCACCCTATAGGACACATAAGTCTTCCGTGGCTTCGGCACTCGTCAGGCGGGCGATCACGGCCTGCACATCAGAGGAGACCCTTCGAAAGGAGATCGAAACGATCAAACAAGACCTGCGGAAGAATGGCTACCCAGCTAGATTTGTAAAAAGCACGATCAAAAAAATTCTACGCACCCCTTTAACCCAAGACGCCCCCTTTCCCTCCACCCGCGTGTGTGTACCCTACATCAAGGGCACAAGCGAGGTTCTCGCCCGAGTACTGCGACAGTACGGCATAGCGGTATCACACAAGCCAGTCTCGACCATCGGCGGCCTTCTCCCCCTGCCAAAGGATCGCCCCCCGAGGGAGAGGGCACAGGGACTGGTTTATAAAATTCCCTGCGGTGACTGCCCCGCGTCGTACGTTGGGGAAACGAAAAACTATCCAGAGCGCCTGCGGCGCCACCGCTACGACATCGCGAACAAAAATGTGGAGGGAAGCGCGCTGGCCGAACCATAGAGTTATTATAATGTACGCTAGAGGTTCAAGTGGCGCTAGTGTGCTGACCCAAATTGGAGCAGACAGCAACCAGTCCGAAATTGACTTCCGGTAATGCATTTCTATGGGAAAAAGCGAGTGCATTTTCTCTCTGCGCTCGATTATAAGAGAAAATATCACGAATAATTTGTGCGTACTAAGCGCATTCGAACATTTCTCAGTCACGCAGATGAAATAATTGGTCAGTTACTGCGTTTTTCTTTCAAATTCGTTGCATTAAAAACGGTGCTAAAACGGCTTCGTACGTGTATTTACGTGCATTGTCGGACACTGTTAGCACGAACACGACGTCAGCGCTTTCCAGCATAAGGGATATACGTGCCGAACGAACGAAGGACATCTGGAAAGCCAAGAGAGACGGTAAGAACTACTCAGTAATACTGGATCAGTAACTACCAGTGCGTGCATGATCAAAATAAATTGAAGGCCACGTAATATGTTCCGATTTTAAGTAAGTACCGCTTTATTTTTTCGGCTCTGCGCGGAGATGCTTGTTCTACGTTTAAAATATCACCCGCACGCTTCAAATCTTTGAGAACAAATGTCTGCGGTGCCCGGCAGATAAAACAATACGAAGAGACACTTTTTACGGCCCACGTTCTCTATTGTTAACGTTTTGAATGTCTTTATCCGCTCATGCACGAAGGGGTCATTTTCATATAGTAAGAGAACTGGCTTATTAGCAATATATAAGCGTCACCGGGACGCTGACGAGCCTTGAACACTACTCTATATTCCTTTCGGTTGTTATTTTGCTTTGAATCGTCGCTTGTTTTTACACACCTGCTGCGGAATACATGTTTCGGACTGAAATGTAGCGAAGCTGAACATCGCTCACCGATGAAGAAAAGTGCGCTAACTAAAGCAATTACACTTTTAGAATGTTAATCAAGGTACATACTATTCGGTACGACCCAAATAACCAAAACGTTCAGTGTTGTTTTCCAGCGAAGAGACAAAATGCACGCCCGTTTTCCCATAGGAATGCACAGGAGCACCGCAAATGTAGACTGGTTGCTGTCTGCTTCAATTTGCGTCACGGAAGTCGCATAGACACTAGCGCCAGTTGAACCTCTAGCGTACATTATAATAACTCTATGGGCCGAACACGTCGAGAAGACGAACCACTCCATCGATTTTGACAACAGCTCCATTCTCGGAACGGAGAAAAACTGGCGGAGGCGCCTTCTGTTGGAGTCGTGGCACGTTCAATGCACACGTGGCAACATAAACCGGTCAACGGGGACCCTTCCCAGCAGCTACGTTTCGGGGTTAAGAGGGATAATCCGGAAAACACCCGGGGGTGTTCGGGTTCGTGGGCAGGCCGTTCCGCGGGACAAAAACAGTCACCCATGATCAAGGAACCGAGTTGGTTCCGAAACGTCGGGATTTTGGCTTTTTAATAAGCTTGGTTAGAGTTTCGAAGATTTATTAATCATTCCTAACCAGACGGATGTCCGCCGAAAATGTTTACATTTAAGTTCTAGGCTGTATAATCACACACCCCAATGGACTTTTTCCAAAACCGACGCGCCCCATTGCGGCGAAATACACGGCAGTGCACTCTGGGAACTAGTTGGCCACTCAGTTTCGGTTTCCACTGAGCAGATTCATCTCATGCTATCACGCCGCGACCGAACGCGCTGCTTGCGTTTTCGATTATCTGACTTTTTTACGAATGTACAATACACTCATTCTCGAGTGATACGAAACGAAGGCCGGGACACTTTCCTTGGTTCCTGAAACACCGGATATTATGAGTGCGTATGCAAACGTAGTAAGACGTGGTTTAGTCACCTTATATTTGAGTTCAATTTCAAGAATCCCGTCTAGTACCAGTGAACTACAAGTGAAATTCGGTCACCTGGAGCATTACACGTATTTCGTTTGCCAAACGTCCGCTTCTTGTTACTTCATTGGGCGAAAAGCAAGCCGCATCGTCACAGGTGTATCAAAGTTGAGCCCAGCGTTGACGCATGAACTTTTAAGGAAACGCAATAAATTCGACCTCACTACTGCACCAAAGTTACTATACCTTCCTCGTGTCATCATATATCTCCCACTCAAATTTTATGCTGATAGAAGATTAAGTATTCGCAAACGCTGAGATCGGCAGCTACGACAGAGGCCCTAACAAGCGTCCCTTACTCCTCGCTAAGCCTTTTTGGACGAGCTTTTCCTGACGCCCAAGATCTGTGCCTGAACGGTGTGTCTGAAATTATATCGGCATACTCAGGCAGGAAGAAAGCCAACACATAACAAATATTATGGCCATTAGCAACCGTCAAATGCACTTTGAATAATTTCGTTCGTTTGACGCACCGCATAGGGGTTCATGCCCGTACGGCGTACTTCTGGCGAATGGTGTGACATTTTTCACACAAGTGCTCGACTTTTACTTTCTTAAAACGGTTTGTATGTGCGAATGTGCCTATACGATTGCTGGATAAATTTACGCGCATACGCGATGTTGAATGTTAGTATAATGCAAGTGGGTGGAGACTTCACTTCGTGCAGTGCTGCTGGTCAGTACAGATAAGAGATAAGAAGTGCATTAAAATTGAGCTTTTCAGTGGCGCCTCCGAGTTTTACCTCGCGTACACAGGCGTATTAATAAAACAGTAATTGCAAAAAGTAATATTTCGTCTATGGACGCACGAAACAAACAAACTTCCTAATCAACAACACTAATGTAAAGGCGCGAGCTCGATGTATGCATACTTATTGGTTGCTACAGCTTGTTGATTCGTACACAAGCAAGATCCCCAAGCTTCGCAGCGTCGAAATTCCCAGCACTGGCTCGTCCACATACCTTGAAACGCTAACAGGAAGGCTCAAGTACAAAAATACAACAAGCATGTGTTAAGACAAGCTATACGTCTCGGGCTTGTGCTAAAGCTTCGAGGTCTGGCCATTTAGGTTAGTTTAGAGACCACAAATAACGCTGTCGGGACCAGAAAACATGAGATAACGGCCGTTAATAGTCCACACTCTGTGTGTAATCTCTTGTCGACGTGTCGATCGAAACCGAAACCATGCCACTCTCCTCCCTGGCCAACTAGTTCCCAGAGTGCAACGCGCGCCGTGTTGCATGCAGGGCTTTATGGAAGTAGTCTATTTTGGGTTAACCTTTGGTGCGAGATAAACAAATGTAACAAGATTGCTTTGTTTTTCTCTTTGTCCACTATGCTATACAGCAAATCATGTTTACAAACAAACCGGAGCGCCCTTAGCGGACGCCACCGGCGCCGCGCATGCGCGGTGGATGGTCGGCAAGAAGCCCGCCGTCGCCCATAAACAAACCATTGAATTGCGTTGTTGTCGGCGTCGGTGGGAGTCCCCGTGGTCTTTTTCACGTTGGAATTGTTGATTCTACGTCCTCCTAACAATGTCTGACTACTTGAGCGGCTTCAACAAAATTAACGAGGCAAAACTTTACGTGTATAATGTGACGTGCGGCGATTCATTTCACGTGGACGCCGCAGAATAGGCGCTAAAGCCCGACTCCCACGATGAGGTTCTGCTTGCTGTTTTCTGACGCGACGTTGATTGGACTGCAAAAGCGTGGACCGTAGCTGAGATGGTGGACGTCGATACTGAAAACCGCAAGTAGAATCGGGCATTACAAGTCGGTGATGGCCACTGGTAACAATAATGATCAACATCTTCTTGTATGTGTTTATACTTGGCCTACTTACCCCAACCAACGTTCAAAAGTGTTTTGAGGTTTGCACTTAGTTCTTATCGCAATTACCGGGTCAACGTTTGGTTTACGGGCCGTTGTCGTTTGAACGAGCTGACGACAAAACGCAGCCAATTTTGAAAGAGCAGACGACAGTTCGAACGCATGCGTAATGGGGTACGGGCAAGAAGCACCGTGTCCCGCGTCAACAAACCACTCGAATGTCACGTTGTTGGCGTCTGTGTGAGTCTGCATACTCTTTTTCGCGTTGGAATTGTCGATTCTATGCCCTCATCGCAATGTCTTACCACTTTAATCGCCTAAGCGAAATTATCAAGGCTCGTTACGCCGCTAAACTTTCCGTAAATAATTTGACGTGCGGCGATTCATTCGCATGAACGCCGCAGAATGGACGCCAAAACCACGATGAGATTCTTCTAGCTATTTTCGATAGCGACGTCGCTCGTGTTGCAAAAGTATAGAAGGTAGCGGCGATGATCGACGTCGATACTGAAAATCGGAAGCGGGAACAGACCAAGCGTAAGAAGTCGGTGATGGCCACCTGTACCAATGATCAACATCTACTGTTTACACCGAGCCTACTTAAGTCTTTTGAGGCCTGCAATTACTTCTTATTGCAATCACCGGGTCAAAGTTTGGTCTACGGGCCGCTTTTGTTTGAACGAGCAGACGGCAAAAAGCAGACGTTTGAAAGAGCAGACGAAAGTTCGAACGATCAGGCGGCCGTGTGAATTCGAAGACGCACTGAACCTGTGGGTGGTTCGGACAACTTGGCGATTTTCTCTCGTTTATGTTGGAACAAAGCAAAAACATCTGGCGACCACAAAGTGTTGCCCGCACACGCAATTGTAGTTCGACAGCGTCTGGTTTGCCCTTTTCACGGCTACTATTCACGTTCTCGGACGAACGGAGGGGGCAAAAACACATGAAAACTGATCTTCAAACCTTTCCAGACTCTCTTGGTGCAACCCCCGTCACAGCATTTTGACGAGAAGGCAGGTTTAAGAGCGCAGCTCTTAGGCGTCCGTTTCCGGCTCGAGCGGCGTGGGCGTCGGCGTTGGCGTCGGCGTAACCGCGCGGTGCATTATGGGAAATGTCACATAATGCACCGCGCGAGCCCCTCCCCCGAGGTCACGTGACCCCCTGACGTCACGTGCTCCCCCCGAGGTCCCGTGACCCCTGAGGTCACATGACCTCCTGAGGTCATGTGAACCCCCTGAGGTCACGGGGACCCCCTGAGGTCACGGGGACCCCCTGAGGTCACGGGGACCCCCTGAGGTCACGGGACCCTCTGAGGTCACGTGAATCTCCTGAGGTCACGTGACCCCCCTCCCCCGAGGTCACGTGACCCCCTTGACGTCACCCGACCTCCCATGAGGTCGCGTGACCTTAAGGAGTCACCTGTCCCTCAGTACGCTTCCATCCTCCTGCTCAAGAGCTGCGCTCCAACCGGCGTTACAGGGATTTGTAAACGGCTTTCATATTTTTGTCTCGTTTCTTCCAAAGGAACACGGGAATGCATGTCTGGAACGGCGACTTCTGCCCACCGCCCCAGACCGGAAGTGCGTCCGGCGCGCCACCACCGCGGCGTGACGTAGGAGAGTTGAGTTCGTGTATACACGTTTGCAAGTCCGGCCTCAGGGCGCCGCCATTTTCGTTTTTGGGGTGCGCTTGGTGGCTTGGACGCGACATAATCCCATTAAGAAGCAATGCTAAGGCGACGCAGTCGGATCATAGCCACGCCCAAGCGCACTCAAACTGATGAAGATGGCCTCGCCCAGAGGCCGGATTTGCAAACGTGTATTGGCGACTCCAGCGAAACCGAGACCGCGTAGCGGCAACGCCGAGAAGCTCAGGAGAGGAGGTCGTTTCGACTCTGTCGTCTGCTATCTCTGCTTGGTTCTCCTAGGCAGCATGTAAACATAGTTTCCAGTATTTATTTTTGTGCTTCCGCCGTGTCGTTCCGACGCACCGACTAGAACGTTCCTACCGCCGAAAAATCGCTTTGCTTTCATCTGTAATACCGATTATACGCTGCATTGCAAGAATTTTGTGGTTGTCCGCGGGCAGAATAACGAAAACGACCTCCATTCGTCCGCCATTTTGCCTGACCAGTGCGCCCTCTGTAGCTCGCCGGGGTCGCGAATACTTGAGGACAACTTTTCTCAGTATTTCAGGAGAGGAGAGCGCGCACACAGCTTTAATGAGCGCTTAAAGGGCAACTCCGCTCAATTTTTGCTACTGAGAGAACAATGTAATTCTATTCAGTATAATCTAGAAAGGCTACAAGTCAAATATTGGAATTGAATTCCGTCTAAAAAAGTTGTACAAGCGCGAAAATAACAATATCGGCTAACTATAGCGGGAACGTGCGGC
Source organism: Ixodes scapularis (assembly GCF_016920785.2). Lineage (NCBI taxonomy): Eukaryota > Metazoa > Arthropoda > Arachnida > Ixodida > Ixodidae > Ixodes > Ixodes scapularis. Next base: position 167,969 of record NW_024609843.1, read on the forward strand.
GCAGCCAACACTGCACTTCCGCCGATCTGCTTCCGCCGCTTCCACCGTCAGTGACGTCTATAGACGCTTTACACACGCGTGAAATTACAGCCGCCATTGCTGACCTTCTCTTGTCTTTCCAAAATGCCGAGCAACTGAAACGGTAGTTGACGATCCTCTACAAAGGCCGATGCTTTAGAAAAGACACAGTTGAATCTAATGTGGCAATAACCTGGCCTGCTATGGTAACGATGAAGTGAAATAAACGAAATAAGAGGAAACAAAAACTGAAGGTCAGTTATGGCGGCGTCCATGCACAGCTGCTGCAAAGCGTCTATAGAATGCGCAGGTGTTTTCTTCGTTTTTTCGTTTCGAGATGCAGATCCCACAGGCGGCGCCACGCTCGCCGCCTTCGGCTATACATAATGACAAATACACAGCGCAAAAGGACAAAAAGGGAAGAGACACACCGGATAGAACAGAGTGCTGACTCGCAACTAGATATTTTAATAGAAGAAAAAGAGAAAAAAGAATATTTTGGTCACCATAATTCGCACGTGTAACCTGTGCCATGATATGTGGTGGCTATGGCACGCGCTGGGCCTTCATAGTCAATTTCATGAACTCCAACTCTTTGTTGGACAACGAGACAGATGGTGTGCTGATGCAACTTGCTCCTCCACTGTGGATGTAAAAAGCCTCCAGAACCTCTCGGGTTGTTTTGTCCCGGTGTCTTCCCATAACTGTGGTGGCATCAAAAGACGGTTCACATAGACATTCTTTACAGTGAAGTGAAAAATTCCCACCCACCGTGGCTCTGAGGGAGTAGTCGTGCTCACGGAGCCTGTCGTTTAGGCAGCGTCCTGTTTGTCCAATGTAGGAGCGGCCGCAGGATAGTGGTATGTTGTAAACAACACCCGTGGCACAAGGCACAAACGGCTTGGCGTGCTTTTTTGAACATCTGTTTTTTAGACTTCCCTCTGCCTTGGCGTTGACTCTTAGGCAAATCTGACTCATCTTTTGGGGAGCTGAAAAGACCACAGGAACTCCATAGCGGTTTCCAACATTTTTTAGGTTATGGGAAATCTTGTGCACATACGGGATGACAACTGGTCTTTTTCTTTCCACACTACGTTTTGTATTCTGGATCCCCTTTACTTTCCTAATTATGGTGCTCGCAATATCTGACAGTAGGGCGGATGGATAGCCGGTTTTTTGCAGTCTCGCTGTTTGCGATTTGAAGCTCTCTCCTATAGTGTGGAGGCAAGATTTGTTCAGTGTTGATTGTAGACTAGACAGAGCAATGCCCCTTTTTATGATTTTTGAATGGGCCGAGTTGTAGTCAAGAACGGCCTTCTTCGACCTTGGCTTATAAGTCCAGCATACATGGTCGTCTTCTAGGCACCGTGAAATGTCAAGGTACTGAAGCACATTTTCGTTTGGGATCTCGAATGTAAACCTCAGGCCTCCCCCACACGTTTTAAAGACACTCATCACTTGTTCCCTTACCGCGTCCAGTAGTACTCCTTTTTTTAAGAATCACTAGAAAGTCGTCTACGCAGCGGAACACCTTACTAACAAAAGTGTCGCCTAACTCACTCGCGATAGCACAGTCCACTTCACACAGGTAGATGTCACTTAAAACGGGGGCAACACATGACCCAATACACACCCCCGACTTTTGCCTGTAGCTATTCCCCTTCCACGTGATTATCATGGATTGCAGGTAGAATTGCAACATTTCCATAAAGCTTTCCAGGGTTATACCACTTGAACTTCTAAAGGCCACCTCTCCATTATCTTCAATGCACCTCTTCACCGATTCCAGCATTCTGTTGTGCGGCAAGGAGTAGTATAGATCTTCTACATCTATACTGAATGCTTCTCTCTTCCCTAGGCAGCTGCCCTGGAGAAACTCCACGAGATCTTCTGAGTTGGACACCCGGTAGGGGTCCTTGATTTTTAATGAGGATAGCTGTTTCTGTAGATAGGTCGCCACCTGCCTCTGCCAAGATCCTTTTTCAGACACTATGGCTCGAAAAGGGCAGGCGTCTTTGTGCGTTTTTGCGCTAAAAAATACCTCAAGATGTGTCCTCTCCGCCTTCCCTACTCTTCCAGAGAGCTGGTTTAAGGCTAAATGGTCGCAAAGATATTTGGCTTTTTCCCGTGTTTTCTTCAGGTCAATTTTGACCTGTCTGAAATTTTTATCTATAGCCACGCTAGCTTTTTCATTAAACATGCCTGTTGGTAGCACTACAAATTGACCCTCTTTGTCTGATAACATTACACGCAGTTCTTTACCCACCATAAAATTCACTATGGTGTTAAAAAGACCAACCTGTCCTCTTTTTCTCTGTGGTTGAAGAACATCCACGCACTCTGAGATACATCTTGGCCTGTCAACCTCCACCGCTTTATCCGCGACATTCTTAGCCAGAGTCACCAATTCGGGGGGGCTTAGGACTGGCTCGAAGCTGAACTTGGGACCAAGCTCAAGCTGCTTGCCGATGTCTGGAGGAACCTTCACTGCTCCCAAGGTCGTGAAACTGCCAGCTGATGGACATGTCTGGTGTTTCTTCGTTGGAAGGTGAGGCCTGATGGTCTGCCACAAAAACTCCGTGGCATCTCTTGTCTTGGTCATCTCTCAATGGCAACCTCGTGGATGATCCTGATTTCCTCGATCAGAAGCACAGGCCACTCTTAGGCAGTCTCTGAAGAACCTTTCCTGGCGCCAGTACTCTGATCTTAATACACGGCACACCCTTTTTGTATGTCCTGAATTTGGAGTTAGCAGGCCAAAAACTCCCTTGAGTTCCACAGGACAGGTGCCGCGTCGAATATGCCAAGAAGCCACCCTTGCAGAACACACACACTGGGCAATGAGGTTGACCAGAACGACAGGATTAGAAAACGCATCATTAGAGAAGCTGGAGAAAGGGCCCGACGTAAAAGAAGTCTGATGGTCTGCCCTCTGACTCTACCAACTATTGTGACTCCGCCTACTCTACCTCGGAGGCGGTGTCCACGTGATCTGCGAGCGAACGCGGAGGCTCCGGTTGCGTCTTTGCCGTTGTGCTGGTGGTTGTGCCGTGTCCATCTTTCGTTGTTTCGTGTTTTATTTAGGCAAGAGGCGCGTAGATTTGTTCCTGGTGTGCCTTTGCAATGGCTGGCAGAAAGCACAAAGGCAGAGGCTCACGTTGTTGTGTCGCTGGCTGCCCGAACTACCAGCTAAGCAGCCAAGGAGTCCTCTCTTCAGCAGGTTTCCTGGTGACATTGAACGGCGGACGGACGCCCTGTGCCTATGGGACCCCGAGAAGCCCTTGTCGCCAACTGCCAGGATATTGATCTGTTCCGATCACTTCTTGCCCGAATGTTACGAGCGAAATATGCGCGTGTTAGCTGACTGTGGCTTCTCGACGAAGTACGCGATGCTGAAGCCGGACGCCGTGCCGTCGATCTTCGCACGCGGCACAGCTTCCCCGACAGCAGACGGCTCAGAGGTGGCTCCATCATGTTCAGATCTCGACAGCGAGGAAATTGAGTGGCTGACGCGATTTTACGTCGGCAACATATGCAATCAAATATTACTCCAGCACATCGCTTTGGCATAGACAAGTGTTGAGCGATTGCTTAAGCAACCAAACACGTTTTCACTACGCGATCGCGGGCTTTCCAGATATATCTTTCTCGCGGGGCAATGTTAACACGATGCACGATGCGTACAGGTCCACTCAAAGTAAAACGGAGCGCCGGAACGGCGACCGAACTGCATCGCCGCGCTATCTGGCAGCACCAGCTGAAACTGATAGGCCACATCTGCGCATGCGAACGTGCCTTCCGATGGGGCCTCCGTTTTCTTCTTCCAACCCGCACGAAAAAAAATTGGGTTGTGTGTGTGTTTATACAGCCTAGAACTTGGTCTGCCTCACAGGGGCGACGAGTCTCCCAGCTGTAGATGAGAAATTTAGCCAGTGCGGTACAAACCGCTAGCCTGGGGTCTTTAACGTGCGTCACGCAGTAGTGATACACGACCGCACGCCGGTACGATGCTCATCCAGATCGAAACGGGCAGGGGTGGGGCTCGAACCCAGGATCCCTGGGTTCTGCAGCGCGAGCTTTCGCTCCACGTGCTCCGAGCTGGTGTGCGCTAGACCACTCGGCCACCGATCCCCCCCCAACCAACCCGCACGTTATTGGTGTTTAGAGCGGCGCAACGATCTTCCTAAGATCGACGCCTGAGAGCACAAGGGGCGGTGCTCATCGACAACACTGGCCCTTTCCCACTTGCCCTCAGCGTTATCTCCGCGTGTGAGCCGAACACCTTGCGGTGTTTATCGGAACAGCTTTTGGCAGCTCGAGACGCCGATAATGCGAGGATCAAACAAGAATGACGAAGGACACCGCGAACGACACGCGCGCATGCGCAGACGGCACCTATCAGTTGCAGCCGGCGCTGCTAGATAGCGCGGCGATGCAGTTCGGTCGCCGCTCCGGCGCTCCGTTTTACTTTGACGGGACCTGTACGTTCACTGTCTCCTGACAGACTGGCAGTCGCTCATACGCAACAACGCAGTCGTTTCTATATGAGGGTTTGCATGGGTTCATATACACGGGGGCTATTGGAACTACATAATCGGAATTTAGAACAACGAACGGTCGCACCACACAAGTTATGAGAACAACGAATAGAAGCCACACATGCTGACTACGTTGCAACAGTCCTTCCTCAGACCCGTTTAGGTTAAAAATACAGCCCTCCCAGCGTGCAAGCGCGTGCAGCGTGCACGATAACGTAGCGTTGACAAGCTTGTGATTGCACTGGCTTCCCCGCATAAAATAACATATGACGGCGGCTACAGGCCCAGCTTGCATCTACTACAATTCTACAATTACGTACAAATACACCTTGGCGAGAACTTACCTCGTTGTGTGTTTCGGTTCACAACGGAAATGAAGCGGGAGCCGTCCTGTGCAGCCGATGCAATGCAGACGACGTGTGTGCAGCGCCTGTCCGTGCGGAAGGCCACGTGACCCTTTGTATCCCACGTGGTGTGTGCATGCTCTCGACGTCGACCGTAGACGCTGACAATAGTGTTGCCCATCCTTGCCGAAGTTTCGGTTTCGTTTTGCGATTTTGCTTCTTTCAAGATTACTCGGAAATTAATTTACTTTTCGGGGAAAAGAGTATGCAGGGTCGTTTATGAGTGCTTTGCAAGGTAACATCATCCACTAACTCCAAATTTTCAAAATTGAGCGGAGTTGCCCTTTAAAGGGGCGGTGCAACGATTTTACGATCAAAAGAATTTGCATCTCGTCATTTTTACGTTGTTTATCGTGTCCTGGAGGATAGAGAAAACACTTCCTTCATCAAAAATGTCGCGATTCCGCTGTATAATTGCAAAGCAAAAGTCGAGCTTTTTCTCCCACCTGCAGCCAGAAGTGGCAGCCGAAGGAACTACGGCGGAAAGATTACGTGACCTCGCTCGGCTCTAAGCTGCAGCATAACACCCGCTAATGTCAGCGGAGAGAGGGAGAGGAAGCGTCCTCCGAGATAGCACACGGGAAGCTACACGGCACTCCGAATGATGTCACTAGGAGGGAGACCAGGTGTGACCCTGAAGGCTGGGAGTGAGTTGAGGGGTGTCCGAAATGCCAATCTTTATCTTTTTTTTTACGCAACAACTAGGAAACGCAGGCGAAATCGGTTTTCTGTTCTTTACTTCAGAAGTGTCAGTGGGCAACTTCCAGAAATCTTTGACCGAAGTCCGAAAAACGTTGCACCCCCCCTTTAAGATGGCAGATGGCACACGTGCTCGTACCCTTGGCAGCCAGGAACAGCTGTTTTCGAGTAGAGTCCGGTCCAGTAATCTCCTTCTGCGCGCTACCATCTTCGCCTAGTGGGCTGTGGACCGCAATCTGAGCGTGCGCAGTAGCTCTCTTCCAGGAAATACGAGCGCCGCGCATGCGCTTACTGCGCAGTGACTCAGCATTTTTTGCGTGGGTGATAAGCGCTGGAAAGGAGCTGCAGCTCGACTGCCATGCGCGTGCTGACGGCGGTTTTTTGCAACGTGCATTCCGCCCATCAAGACTGCCGGTCTTAGCATCCTATTAATGGCATCTTCTCTAAACATCGCCCTCAAACATGGCGTCCAGTGAACATCCTCTATTCGCCTCGAGATTCGATCGGCACCGCTCATGTGGTGAAAAGCAGAACTACGCTTTTGTTTTGCACTTGGAACAAAACGAATGCTACGCACGCGAGGCCAATGCCATGGTAGGCGCAAATGCGGCGCTCGCGCACTGGAATCAATTAAAAGGTAATTGACTAGTTACTTTGTTACTTTCTTCGATTACTTCTGCGTTACTCCAAGGAAAAAAATTCGGAGGCTTAGCTCGGCTGTGCCAGGGTATACGTAGCGTGAGCTTATGCACACAAAATGAGGCGCTATCAAGCAGCTCCGGTGCAGCGTCAGACTTAGCTACTGCGCAACGGAGGCACACAGGTGGGCACGCGGCGGCGCCAGTGCGTCTGCCACGGCTGTGACGTCATTCGTCTGGAATGCGGAGCCCGGCGAGGCGCGCGCAGTGGCGGCGGCGGAGCCCGCGGCGACGGCGGCGCCGCCCCGTCAGCTGTGCGCCGTGTGACGTCACTGCTCCTCGCGCTTGCGCAGCACTGCTCATTATGCGAGCGACGTGAAACTGCTCAACCTCGGCCAGTGTAGCTCACGCTACAAAACGCAAAAGATGAGCAATCTCTGCTTCGTGTTTAAAGAGCGAAAGTTTGGCTCTATCAAAAAAAAAAAAAAAAAAAAGTTTACTACGATTTACGCCTTTATTTTAGGTTACTAATTTTAGGACAACCAATCTATAAAGTTTTGAAAGACTTAAACAGGTTTGAAATTAACGAGTCTGGAGCTGTCCAGAAGTACTGCACTAAATCCCATGAACATGCGACAAATGCATTTGGGCAATGGAGGCACGCACACCACTGGAGATAATCCGTTTTTGGCGTCGGCAAACTTCAAAACGCTATTCCCCTCGAGATGTGGCCGTTTTACCCACTAAAGCTGACTGGCTGTGAGACCAAGATGCGGTACTTACGTTTGGCTACATTCCGAAGACTCGTTTCAAGGAGGTTCTTATCCGACCGAATTCGATCGAATTCGATCGAACTTGATCTTTTTTGATCCCCATACGCATGAGAACAAAAATTCGCACGACATATTAATGCATAATCTTTCAGCTGAACTGTGTTTGCCGTTTAGAAAATATTAAACGAACAGCATTGTCACTGATCCGCAGGCCGTCATGCTTCGGAGTCCCAAGCCGTTTTGATTGTGCTTTCCGGCCAGCTTATTGCCTGCTGTCGAAAGTTGTTTTTCTGACGGCAGGGTTGATGCGATAGGTTTTTCCGTTCTAATGAACCGCTGCTTCGTACCCGTCGTGTTTCCGCCTTACGCATCCGCTATAGTACGATACCAGGTGACAGAAGCCACGTAGCTGGTTGGCAGACATGTACACGTTGCTCAAGAAAGGGAACTAAATACCGTTAGTCGTTACTCGCTCTAAAAGTAACTAAATACGTTACTCGTTACCGCAATTCAAAAGGAACGCGTGAGTTACTTCAAAAGTAACGAGTTATTTTTCATGTTACATTGACGACCAAATACAGAACTGTTTTTGTTTCGTGGTTTATAGTTTTCTTTTTAGTAGTCGTTACACTTAAGCAGTAGCTGTCTCTCGAAGTTCTCATCGGTTATGTTTCCCCGTTTCCCTGAAAATATATCTCCGGCGACGCTGAAGGGTCGTTCTACCGACGCGTTCGAAGGAACGGCAATTCCTTTGAACTCGTCGATAAAACGACTCAGTAGTGGGTTATGTGCCTTCCCGTGTTCGCAACCTCCGAGCTTACATTCGCTCCACACCCGGTTTTAGAAGGTTCAACCAACAAACCTGGATGAAGGACATCCCCATCTGTAGAGTTCAGTACGGCAACGTTTGTCGCTGGACACGTCAGTCGAACTGTTCAGCGATGTACGTTGCTATACTGTCATACTGTATAGTTGTACTTCGGGTTGCCCACCTACCTTTCTCGCAATAGACGACTACTCAGTTAAGAAGAAAAACAAGGCCATTTAAGCGGTGTTTTCCAGGCTACTCCTCAAAAGTAACGAAATACCGTTACTCGTTACTTGGCCTTCAACGTAACTAAATATCTTACTCGTTCTTTTTCTAAAATAGTAACTAAATACGCTACTCGTTACCAAAAATAGTAACTAGGTAGAAGTTACTCGTTACGTACATGTCTGCTGGTTGGTTCAGCCTGTACTTAGCTTTCACAGCGCTGTCTAGGATGAACAGGGGCACGATCTCTAAGCTTTTTTCTATTAGCGGGGTAGGCGCGTGTAGGAAAAAACATCGACAAGCAAAAAGCGGTTTGTGTGTCAATGACAAAAAAAAAAAGTAACGCTGATTGTTATTTTGGACATTAAGGCGAGGGGGGGGGGGGGGGGGGAGTGAAGAGGGAAGGAGGACGGTGGAGGTTGAAGGGAGGAAGCGGTCATATGCACTACGGTCCTATACTCCTCACGAACTGCATGTGACAGTTTTATGAGCCATTAGTTTTCGGCTATTGAGTACTCGAAGCGGTCCGTTCGTTTTCGAAGAAGTCGAGGCCTGCTGCCTCCATATGGACAGTCTGATCTTCGCAGCCCGGCTGACCGTACGATCGAGTGCAAAAACGGGCTGTGGCTGGGCTGCCGCGCTTTCCGTGAATTCCTTTCGTTCTCCAGCACTCTTCGCTAGCCGTCCCCCGTCTTGTGTCACCATGCGAAAAGCGCGAAGGCCGTCGCATCGCCCTTCTTCGACTATCTCTCCCTTTTACAGGACGGGAGAAGCGTATAGCGAATAATTTCCGTAATTCGTTACTGGGTGATTTCAGATAAGATCGACCAAAGGATGGCTAGTCGACATTTTCAAATCAACTGATGTTTTTATATGTTATTGTCTAGTGTCTGGTATGAACGAATCCAAACTTAGTTTTCACTAGAAAAAATAGTTGGGGACAGGAAAAATCGTAAGGCATGAGGTGGTGGACAGTTGCATTAACGCGCACTGATGGAGGGGGCCCGTTTGAGAGTGAATAACTAAAGCGATAACATTAGGAGAACTCTAATACGTTTTAGGCGCAAACTATGGGTATAGCTTGCTTGTAATATAAAGTAATCATATTTATTTAAAATTTATTTATTTTTCTAAAAATTGCCTGCTCGAACGACAAATGGCAAACTTTGGAGGTCTGTATCTCATGAAATAATTTAATCATTATGATATAATTTGTAGATATTATTCTACTAATATATAGCTAATATTTAAAAAATAACTAAGGTATCTGTGTGATAGAATAGTTAGGATATATTTAGTCAAACATGGAAAAAAAATCAAACAAAGAAAAATTCCGATGCGAATAAAAAAAAAACACCACCCTCGATTTTTTTTTTTTAATTTAGGTAACCTGTTATACTCTATTTCGGCATTCATTTCCATTAAAAACATGTTGCATCATTTTATTGAGAAAGAAGATACAACTCCCCAAAGTAGGGTCCTTTTTCAAAGCCTTCACCTAGCAGTGTTTTATACAAGAACTGACTCTGAGTTCCAGTTTCATGAAACCAACACACATCTTTTATATATTTTTATTCAGATGAGGCCAATGATAACTAAAGAAATCGTTCACACACTTAAATTAAGGAGAAACTACTGTGTACAAAGAGGTATCATATTACGGACTAGTGATCCGAGAAAAGATCACGCAGCCATCGGCCACTAGGAACTTTGTTTACTTTATTCTCCTGCGACACTATATGCTATTCCCTCTTCCGCTCTACCTTCATCTCTCTCTCTCTCTCTCTCTCATACATATCCCTGATATATATCCAGAACAAAAACATGTTCAAGCATTCCCTTTCTGCGTGGTAGTGTTCTGTGGCTAGCAAAAATCATTTCCTCGCTAAGCTCACGATTATGGCAAAATAGTTGCCGGAAACCGCAGACGACACTCGCCGCTAGTTCTGGCAAAACGGCCGATACAATCTTTTTTTCACATTTCCCCGCTCGCTGTCAAGGACAAGGGGGTTCGCTTCAACCAGCAAAACATGGCCGCCGACGCCTGTTTACTGAGCAGTCATGCCTGTCGCCATCTCACTCGCTGCCGTCACGGGCGATAAGATCAGGCACAAAGGGGCACACCAACCGGCAGCATTATCCCCAAATACTCGAGCCTCGCGTAAATACATAGAGTGTAAATGCTGTCGCCATGTTATCGTAGTAAGACGCCCCCCACCCCCTCTCCCAACGGGGGACTGCAGTACGCGACGGCGTACTAACACAACGGCGACGATATCGACATCGCGGGCTCCGAATTTTCCCATAGTTCTACTTCACGGGCATTTCTCGAAACGCTTGATATTGTGTACGCCCGCCTGGAAGGATTTCAGGCGCGTAGTTAAGATAAGGCGGTTCTCCGCGGCGAAAGAAAGCAATTTCACAAAAGCTTAAAAGCGGCGGCGACGCGTGTGCGGTGAACGCTTGTAGTTTTGGTGTAGACAGGGTGTGTGTGTTCTCGTTGTTGACACCAGCCGGCGATAAGGCACTGCAGGCGGTAGCTCAGTACAGCAAGGGCTAATCTGAGTGACCATCAACGTAACCCCACCGCCAACCCCTCGCGAACCGGTCGCCGACATGGCTCAGGCTGTGTCATGAACCACGTGGTAGAAGCTCGGGTGCTTTCACATCAGCGCGTGGAGGGACGACAGTGCGATTCCGGAAAGTCTTTTTCGAAGGCCGCTGACCACAATTTTTTTGTCTGGAGACTTTCCCTCTTTCTTCCTTTGACGTGGATCAAGCTTTGCCGACAGCCTCAGTTGTGACCTCTCTTTTCAAATGTACGTTTGCAGTGAGTGAGCTCCTCAGCCTCGGACTTGTCACTTGTGCACCCAGTAGTTCTTTCACTTGGCAATTATATGCCATCAGTTGGGGTTTAATTTCCATTATTTATGTATACATTATGAAGACGTCCTGGAGCTCCGAACGAGTGTTTTGTGCAGATTACTTTTGCAAACACAAAAAGACTATACCAAAGCAGCGGAATTTCCGAAGTGTTGGCGAGTTGGACCTAAACTCGTTGAAGCAAATTCTTCCGCCTGACTGTTCCACCAAAGTGAGTGCGACGGACTACCTGTGCTACCATTGCTTCATGCACATCACTAAGGAGATCTCGATGCGAAGCTCAGAGCAGTGCCCTGACATATTTGTGCCAGCTGAAGAAGCAATTGAAGATCTAAATCGCAGCATACTACCTACAGATGTGTCGCCGCTGAGACAACCAAGCGTCGTAAGAAGTCGGGACAGGCCTGCCTATGTCAAGAGAAAGCAGACAGAACTGGAGCAGGTTGCTGTCAAGAATATACGCTCAAGGCTACGTATTGCGTACGACAGGGACGCACCATCGGGGTCGTCCGAACCAACATGCTCCACATGCACTGAGTGGGTGGACAACTTTCGGCAGGCCTTTGAAACCGCCACCTCTCTCCGGGAACGTTGTCAACTGCTTACACTCCTGCCGTCAACACTGATGAAGAATGAGGTTCAAAAGATGATTCCACTGGCCTCAATGTACCTCATCAGTAAATCCCGAAAACTCAAGGAAAAGCATGGCGTGTGGTATGAGCCGGATCCTTACACGAGGTGCAAGGTGAGCCCTGAGAACCTGTCTGCTGCCCTAGAGTACTTCACGAAAGACGAGTTACAATGTTCGCGCCAAAGTCCCAACCAGAAGGACGTCATCTCTGTCATGCTCAACGGAGAGAAAACGTTCGTGCCAAAGCGCTTCATGACACGCTCAATACGAGAGGCCTTCCGTATATACAAAGACAAGCATCCCGATTCCGGCGTTGGGCTAACGAAATTTTATTCGTTGCGCCCTAGATGTGTCCAATGTATTCCACACCAGGAAATGTGCGTTTGTGTGCGCTGCGCCAATTATTATCTTTGTATTGCCGCTCTAGAGAACGTTACAGGCTCAACATTCAACACTGGTAAAATGAACTCGGCATTTCTGTGCGACCCAGCAACAGAACTGTGCCTTCAAGGAGACTGTGATCACTGCCCAAAAGGCCAGTTTCTTACACTCCAGGAACTTGATATCCCGGAGGATGAAGAGATTGTGCTTGCAACATGGGAGTCCGGCGACCTTGTGAAAAAAACTTTGGAACCTGAGACTTTCCTAAAAGTCATCCAAGTGACGGTTGGAAGTTGGGTACTTCACAACCATATCCGGCAAACGCAAGGTAAAGCGATCTACGATGAAAAACAGTGCATGCAACGCGGGAGCATTGTCTTTCATTTTGACTTTGCTGAAAACTGGACCATCGTGCTTCCTGACGAAGTGCAAGCATATCACTGGAAAAAAAAACAAGTTTCGATGTTTACATGTGTAGTGACGACAAGAAAATCTACAAACAGCTTTGCCATCATCAGTGAGGACCTGTGTCACGACGCCGCTCACGCTTGCTTGGCTCTAGAAAAAGTGAAGGAGTGGGTTGAAGACAACGTTGCGGTATACTCGTACGTGACGTACGTAAGTGACGGCGCCGCCAGTCATTTCAAGAATCGCTACCAGCTTCACCAATTTGCAAAGGACGATTGCCCACAAGCCCAGTGGTTATTTTCTGCATCTGGACATGGGAAAAATGCATGTGACGGAGTTGGCGGACTTGTGAAGCACCAGGCCACGCTGAACAACCTGAGAGAACGTTCAGTAAGCGCAATTCAGACGGCCAGGACAATGGTGAGCGTTCTATCAAAGAAACTGAAAGGCGTGCATCTTGTATATCTGGACGAAAATGAGGTTATTCGGTATCGTGAACAAAAAAAAGAAGAGTGGCTGACGGCGCGCGCCTTCCCTGGCATTCAGTCTTGGCACGCGTGGCGGCTCAGCAAGTCATCAACAGAAGGGACCTGTGACGTATATGTAGCACGGACAGTCGGATCTGCTTGGAAGCAACTTTATTAAATGGGTACAGTGAGGAAAACCTTAGCGTAAAGTGCCGAATTCGATTTCCCAAGGACTGCTCATTTTGAATGCAGGGACATCTTATTTATCACATTTTTCTTCACGGGGTATTTAACCTACTGTTTTTGTTGGTGGTTACTAATAATTTTTATCTGATCACTATAAAAAAATCCCAAAATGTTATCCTCGAGCAGGATAAAATATATCGGCTTGCCACGATTCATTCATACACCGAGAGCATCGAAGCTGCTCCAGTTAGTCACTATGGCATCCGTCACCTGAAATTGTTTGTAATCGTAAATACGCAGCCAATCTAAATATCTTACTATTATATCTTTGTTTTTGTGTGTGGAAGTAAAGTTATTTATTTTACTCTAGATGTAAAATATACCGGAAGGTACTTCACACTGCATCATCTTTTCTCAAATCATTAGTCTCTAATATGATACCACTTTGTACGCTTATGTAAAATGCTGTATATAGTTTCTCCTCCCTTTTACTGTGTGACCGATCACTCTTTTTATCAATGACCTCATCTGAATAAATGTATATAAAAGATTTGTGCAAGTTTCATGAAACTGGAACTCAGAGTCACTTCTTGTATAGGACACTGCTAAGTGTAGGCTTTGAAAAAGGACCCTACTTTGGGGAGTTGTTTCTTCTTTCACAGTGCAGTGATGCAACATGTTTTTAATAGAAATGAATGCCGAAATAGAGTATAACAGGGTACCCAAATTTAAAAAAAAATATCAAAGGTGGTGTTTTTTTTTTATTTGCATTGGAATTTTTCTTTGTTTGATTTTTTTCCCATGTTTGCCTAAATATATTGTAACTATTGTGTCACTCAGATACCTTATTTATTTTTTTCAATAATAGCCATATATTAGTAAAATAATGTCTGCAAGTCATGTAATAATGATTAAATTATTTCATGAGATACAGATTTCCAAAGTTTGCAATTTGTCGTTCGAGCAGGCATGTTTGGCAATTTTTAGAAAACTAAATAAATTTTTAATAAATATTATTACTTTATATTACAAGCAAGTTGTACCCATAGTTTGTTTGTAAAAAGTTTTAAAATTCTCCTAATTTTATTGTTTTAATTATTCACTTTCAAACTTGCCCCCTCCATCAGTGCGCGTTATTGCAACTGTCCACCTCTCCCTGCCTTACGATTTTTCTTGTCTCCAATTTTTTTTTTCTGGTCAAAACTAAGTGTGGATTCGTTTATACCAGACACTAGACAATGTCATATAAAAACATCAGTTGATTTAAAAATGTCGACCAGCCACCCATTGGTCGATCTTATCTGAAATCACCCTACTGTAAACGTAGCGGAATTGCATTAGAAAATACATTTTCAAAAAAGTAAGGGATTAATTACTAAATTAAAAAGAAAGTAATGGATTAGAAGTAATTCCGTTACTTGTAACAAATTACTTCCAAGTCAGGTCTCTACCAATGCCAGCTAAATAGAAAGCTATAGTGGCTAATATTTTAGGTCACGCCAGCGCGTGAGCCATTTTGGACAACACGAATCCAGGGTGAGCACCGACGCCGCACTCGAGTCCAATGTTTGACCCGTGTTGACACTACGGCCTGGTCTAGAGCCACTCAATATGGCAGCGTAGCTGCCAGAGTAGCGACACGACGCAAAATTATCTAGACGCACGAGGTCAGAAGCCCCGATAGAAATCTTCATTTTGGGCCTAGGTGGTTGCCATGGTAACCGTGCTGCTAGTGACGCCGGGCGGCACTTTTTTGCTAGTTGATACCTCCATTTGTCCATTGAAAAGTGGTCAAAGACGATTGGCATGGCGGTACGGCACGGGCCTCTGGAGGAACGGTGCCTGTTTCTTCTGGGAAGTGAGACGATTTGCAGCCCGGGGACTGTCGGGCGTATGTGCACGGACAAGACGAGTGGTTTTCCGCGTCGCCGGGATAGCGGCCGCTTCGTGGGATGTACGTACTGTCCTTGTAGTTTCGGACTTCGCTCCTGTGAAAGAAAATCGGATTACGCCAGCCACGACAAGACGATTGCCTCAGGACATGACTGTTGCTCGAAGTGAATGTATGCTTAGCATTGTGTACGTCTTTAAGACCGCGTCATTCATTCAACATGAGATTATCTTACCGACTGGCGAGGAGCGACGTCGACGACGATCTCACCCTCGTTTGGGCCATGAACACTCGACGGGGTTAAACCAAGAAGGACAGCATGGTGGCCTCCAAATAATTGTTAACGCCATCAAAAGAGACGGACGCCGGATATGAGGTGTTCTTGCCGACAGGCCAAGTGATCGTCCGGAAGTTTACCGGCATGCAATAAGTCAATATATTTATCTGGTGTAACACACATATCCGTGTTAAAGGGAGCATGAAATGATTTTTTAACTTCTTCTTTCTTAGCTGTAATCCTTAACTCAAAAGCGAACTGTGAAATCACGCGGTCGTGTCATGCTAGGGCACCGGTGTGATGACCCCAGGCTTCCACCGTGCTTTTTAAGCACACCATAGAATTTGGCATTCGCCAGTGATGATAAGTTCCGTCAGTAAATTCATTGACCACGAACGCGAATTCAAATATGTGTCGACGAATTGACTGTAGACGAACGCATACGTCCTAGTGACGCAGTTTTCGTGTCCACTGCGTGAGCTGGCGTCGGCTGACGTCATTTTGGCCTTTGTAGGATATTTAGAACCATACAGACATGATAACATCATAGCACACTGACATTAATGAGCACAAAACGGGCCCAGCTACAAAAAAAATATTGCACGTAAAAAATAATTATGTCTAACTTGTGGAATAAAGTTTATTCTCTCTCTCTCTCTCTCTCTCTGTAACTTGTTAATTACAGAGACGAACACATCTCTGAGCATCTAAGTTTAATAGTATGTGTTGATGCATTGTTATATAGGAGATCATTTCATATTTTGAGGAAACGCCAGCTTGTCACTTGGAAAAAAAAAAATAAACTGCGATTAAATGCAATTCATTGCAACGAAAGCACGTTATATCGAAGTCCTCAGAACTGCCAATTCGTAAAATCGTCGATTAGTACAAAATGTTAAAGATCGCAGGCGCTTCCTCGCTAAAAGTTGCTGTGATTATTCGGTGACCCAGGGATGAAACAAGTTCCCCTAGGCCCTACACGCGGGGTATACCTTTCGTTTCAATTCTCAGAAATTCAAACTTTGAAAGGAAGCTAGAAAAATGATAAAATGTTATCCTAAAAGCTATATCGTAAAATCGTTGATAAGTACAAAATGTAAAGATAGCAGGAGCTTCCTCGCTAAACGTTTCTGTGATTATGCGGTTACCTGGGCTGAAACAACTTCGAGAAGGCCTAACTTGTGACTCATACATTTCGCACTGGTTCTCGGACACTCCAACGTTGGAACAAAGCCAAGAGTATGCGAAAATTGCATGCTAAGAGTCTTATCGATCCTCGAACACATCCGGGAATCCGAGCACCACTACGGCGAGACGGCTGATTCGATCTTGCACAGAAATGGTGTAAAGTCCCATTCTTTCAGATCTTCACGTTATACCCTCATCAGAGAGCACGAAGAAGTCCGAAATCGTCGGCAATCAACTGCACATCACGACTCCGCACACCGAACACTAATCCAGCAGCTCTGGGCGCTGCCATCTTACCGGTGACATCACGGCTCTTGCGAGGTCACGTGACGAGTAGTCACTCGGTTGCTAGGCACGGTGCCAGCGCGTCTGGTTGGTATGGTACCGCGTGTGAATAATCGCGGTGAAAGGCGGCACGGGGAAAAGCGTGGCGCTACTCTGGCAGCTACGCCATAGAGTAATATAGTAAACGTAAAGAGAGGACACAGGAGCCGATTCGCGGCCCAGATAGTGCGTTTCATACCCTCCGCTACGTGACGCTTTTCTGCAATTTGGTTAAAATTAATTAAAACTCTTTCTGTGAAAAGTATTTATTTTTTAATTGGCAATGCTTTAAAATTGTTTAAAGTACTTACAACGGCTAAATAGTTTAAATTAAATACGTCACAAAAAGCACGTGATGAACGGCGCCTGCCATGGCCTGCCTGCCTGCACGCCGTCGCTTCTGCATCATTCTGCATGGCATTTGCTCGTCCCTGCGTCGTTCGTCTGTGCCGTGCGTGCCGTCCAGCTGTGCTTTCTGCTGCATCATGTTCGGTCGACTTTGCATCAATCAAGGTGACGCATGACCGCCCGCGTGCTTGCATGCTCGGCGTGAATTCGTGCAGCCGATCGGTTCGAGCTTCTCGCGCTGTTCTTTCTGCCGGGCTGTCTGGCTGCACTTGAACCTGTGTGCATGTTGATTTCCGATGAGATTGTTTTAAAAAAAGAATTTAACCTACGACCCAGCACACGACATTGTCCATGCGTTTACAGATGACGGTGTTGAACGAACCTCTAACATTGCAGATAGAGCCTTGGTTGTTATGCTGTCTGAAATTTCCAGGAGGTGCGTTTAGCCCCTTGCATACACTGTTGTGCACACTCCAACAACGTCTTCTGTTTAACGCAGTCTCCTCATTTCTCTCATTCAGGAGCTTAAAGGGGCGGTGCAACGATATTCAATGGGAATGGTCTTCACTTTACACAAGCTTACTGGCACTAGTGGGACTCAAGGATATTCGCACGCAACGCCACTGACCAAGAAACTCCTTTGTTGCGCTGCAAGTTCGAGGACAAAACCGAGTGTTTTCATTCAATCTCTCCTTCGAAAAACCTGATGACGTAGCTGGGCGGTAGCAGTACCGCCCAGTGACGATATTTGAATACGGCTCATAGATTGGACCCGAGCATGGCGTGGACACTCGATTTAGACTCGTGATAATCGATAGCTCGAGAAACATTCGGGTAGTGTCCTGTGTCCAATCGCTGCAATGACGACAACAGCCGAACCATAACAATGTCTTGAACTCAGCGCGCCAACCCCAGCGCATGGCTATGATCAACATTGGCGGCATATAATCGGCTCCAGATCACGGGGCCGCTTGTTATGGCTTCGAGTTGAGGGGTGAACTCTGCTCGTTTTTCTTTATTTTAGAGCGCAGCTCTTAGGGGCCCGTTTCCGGCTTGAGCGGCGTCGCCGTCGGCGTCGCCGTTGGCGTCGCCGTCGGCGTCGGCGTAACCGCGCGGTGCATCATGGGAAATGTCCCATAATGCACCGCGCGAGCCCCCCACCGGGGTCACGTGACCTCGTGGGGGGCACGTGACCCCCCCGAGGTCACGTGACCCCGGTGCATCATGGGAAATATCCCATAATGCACCGCGCGTGCCCCTCACCGGGGTCACGTGACCTCGTGGGGGCACGTGACCCCCCCGAGGTCACGTGACCCCCGAAGTCACGTGACTCCCCTGAGGTCACGTGACCCCCAATGACGTCACCGGCATCCACATCGTCATCGTCATCATCACTGATGACGTCATCATCACTGATCACGTCACCGGCATCCACATCGTCATCGTCATCATCACTGATGACGTCACCGGCATCCACATCGTCATCGTCATCATCACTGATGACGTCACCGGCATCCGCATCGTCATCGTCATCATCACTGATGACGTTACCGACATCCGCATCGTCATCATCATCATCACTGATAACGTCATCAGTGACGTCAGTGATGTCGTCACCGTCATCCACATCGTCATCGTCACTGATGACGTCACCGGCATCCGCATCGTCATCGTCACTGATGACGTCACCGGCATCCGCATCGTCATCGTCATCATCACTGATGACGTTACCGACATCCGCATCGTCATCGTCATCATTACTGATGACGTCATCAGCGACGTCACTGATGACGTCACCGACATTCGCATCGTCATCGTCATCATCACTGGTGAAGTCATCAGTGACGTCACTAATGACGTCATCGGTACCCGCATCGTCATCGTCACTGATGACGTCATCAGTGACGTCAGTGATGACATCATCGGCATTGGGGGTCACGTGACCCCCCTGGTTAGTTTAACCCCCCCCCCCCCCCAGTGCCCTTCCCTCCTCCTCCTCAAGAGCTGCGCTCTAATTCGGCGTTACAGGGAGTTGTAAGGAGCTTTCACTTTTTTTTTCTGCGACTTCGATTGCGTGTGGTGAAAACGAACGGGTATTTCACAGATCATTAGAGTGTTTTAGTAGATCGTTCACTCACTCCCGCTGTGCTATCCGCTAGCCGCTACGACCTCCGCTATATGTAGCGTAGCGGAACTACCATTTTAAGTTTTAGTAGAACGTTCGCAACCCGCTACGAATTACAACGTTACGAGAGCTAACGCAACGCCACTAGTGGCTCTTTCGGACACTAAGGCTCGCGTAAAACAGATTTGTAAAGCAATCCTTCGCCATTGTTTTTATTAACGTCGTTATCTTAACAAAATATTGTTTCTTTTATTGAATAACGTGCTAATCATTGATTCTTTTTTAAGTAGGTGATTATTATGTTTGTAATTCAATACAACTGTCGGCCAAGCTGTCCAAGCCAATCCGATATGACTCAAGTGCCAAAGCTACCGAGAAAAATCTTCAAAAATAAAGGACAAGCATGTAGCTCATCTGTTGCGTCGTTGTTCACCGAAAATGAAACGCCACAGAAATCCCTCATATCCGCCTGCTCGCTCCGCTTCCTTAGCCGGGTTTTGTCTTTGTTTAGGGGTTTTGTCTTCTCGACGAAGCGGCCGAGCAGGGGGCTGCACCTTTCGCTCACAGCACCAAACACTGCGAAGCTTTTTTTTTTGTTTCTTTCTCCTTTCCGTAGCCGCGTTTAGTATATCCGCCATGAACCGCTACCTGTTGCAGTCGGGAACGGCTTTGTCGCGGGTACTTCTCGCAGCAGCAAGGTATAATCCACCCCTTAGAACCACGATCGTGGAACGCACAGACCGAGTAGACGCGGCGTGACGGCCATCTTGAACAGCGTCCCTCGCTGGGTCTCCCTTATCTCGCCAAGACTCGTTCTCGCGAGACCCACGCTAGCGCGCCGCGCTACGCCCCTCGCTATTTTGGCCCGCTAGCGTGCCTCCGCTAGCCTCCGCAGCTCCGCAATGTTTCCGCTAGCAGCGCGCATGCGCAGTAGCGTCGTAGCTCTAGCGTATAGCGTAGCGGGAGAGCCAAAACGATCTACTAAAACTCTCTATTAACGTCAGGGGTTCGTTCTAAGCGGTATTTGCGCAAAATAAAAATATCAGTGCATCGCCCCTTTAAGTCTGTTGGCTTTACAGTAAAGGCTGAGGTCTGTGGTTAGGGGGCTTCAAACATCAGCTTGGTGTGTGTGGTAATAAGCCATTTCTTGAAGTTCACAACCCATACAAAAATGGTCTATGGTCGGCTATAGAAAATCCTTTGTATGGCCGGCTATAGAAAATTGGCCCAATTAGCTATGGCCGCTTCTATGGCTGTCTATAGCTTTTCCTATGGTCTACCCTATGGTTGTCTATAGCTTTTTCAATAGAAATTTGGCTATCGAATTTTGTATGGTTTAATCTATGGGTCTCTTTAGAAAAGATGCTATAGCCGCCTATGGCTTTTCTTTTGGTTCCTTTGGCCGTCTATAGCTTCTTGTAAGCTCTTCTATAGAGATATCTATGGCTTAATTTATGGTTCGCTTTAGACACCATGCTATAGCTGCCTATGGCTTTTCTTTTGGTTCCTTTGGCCGTCTATAGCTTCTTGTAAGGTCTTCTATAGAGATCTCTATGGCTTACTTTATGGTTCGCTTTAGACACCGTGCTATAGCTGCCTATGGCTTTTCTTTTGGTTCCTTTTGCCGTCTATAGCTTCTTGTAAGGTCTTCTATAGAGATCTCTATGGCTTACTTTATGGTTCGCTTTAGACACCGTGCTATAGCTGCCTATGGCTTTTCCTGTGGGTTCTTTAGCCGCCTATTGCTCTTTGTATGGTTCGCTATAGCTCATTCTATAGTTCGTCCTATGGTTCTTTCTACCCATCGTGCTACGGCCGCCTATAGCTTCTTGTATGGTCTGCTATAGAGATCTCTATGGCTTACTTTATGGATATTTTTAGACACTGTGCTATAGCTGCTTATGGCTTTTCCTATAGTTTCTTTAGCCGCCTATAGCTCTTTGCATGGTCCGCTATAGCTCATTCTATAGCTCGTCTTATGAGTCTCTTTACCATCGTGCCATAGCTGCCTGTAGTTTTTCTTTTTACCGCAATCGTATGAAATGTGAAACAAATTATTTGTTGTCACTGGACATCTTTAAAAAAAAAAACCTTGTGAGACGTGCCGAACTTCATAGCCCCATTTAAAACAAAGAGCTAACATTTCAACAAAACAACAACAAAAAACAAATGCACTCACTCAGGTGTTTGCAAAAGCACAGGTAAACAGACACAAGGTATTGTTTTCAAATCTCCCAGAAGTTTATTACACACAGCCCATTCTGTAGACAAGCACACACTAATCAATCTCTACTATGTCAAGAGGTACTACTGAGCTGTTATACAACTGAGAATATTGCAAAGCAAACAAGAACCAAAGGCAATTCCTGGGTGGTGTCTAGTCCCCCGGCAGCCGGCCGAATTCTCCCCCCCCCCCCCCCTTCCCCCGAAATTTTAATGCCAGTCGCCACTCATTGGCGCTGCAATCAGTTTATCAAAAGACGTTTCATCGAGATCGTTTCATCAACACGTGACGTTTATAAACAACTCGAAATATGTTGTTTTTTTTTGTAATAATTTGCCAAGAAGTGGCGTGAACGGGTGGGCTGAGTCGGTGAGCACGCGCTTCAGGAATACAGGCGCGACTAAATGTCCCTGCAGCGTGCATTCGCGTAACGAGTGCCGACTAAACGTGTGTCCATGAAACGTCTTTCCACGTAAAGGTGTCCATGAAACGTCTTTTCACAAAACGCTGGGAGAATAAGAATGTCAGTATTCTAACTACAATTTTCACATGATTTCAGAGAGCTAATGGCAGGCGACTGCGTTAGAATTACGGGGAAATTATTCTCCCAGCTGTCAGAAGATAGGCACTGCCAGGAGATAGACACTACAGAACGGTCAATTGTCGCCGAGTAGGTTGCAGCGCACTTACGTTCAAAATACCGGACTTGAAAGATGTAATCCGAAATATACGTCGACACGGGCACTGCAGACCAACCACTCAAACACAAAACCGAGAAGGAAGGGATCCGTGAAGATTCACCACGATGTAGCACAAGCTGTCATTTGCCGAACCGAACACTGAACGCATCACAAGAATGTCTTGGGCTTCTTTGAAGAAATCGCTTGTTGCCGACATACGGGTAGGACTTTTCGATCGGGATACCTTTTATCATAGAAGCGAAATCCACAGCAGCCCCGCGGGCCGCACGACACGCGAAACTAGGTCCGCAAGCCGCCTCATACCGGGATTGGCAGTGGCTAATGCGTCATCCGTCAAACCACGTGATCACGCTCCTTCCGTTACATGCGCACAGAGAGCGGAGTGAAGCGATAAAAAGTCTACAGTTGATTGGTCCGCCGAGTCCGCACCTTCTACAATGCTTTTAGCTTAGGGAAAGAAAGAAAACAAAAAAATTGAAAAGCAGAGCTCCTTCAAGGCCAGAACGGGGGTGCGATCACAAAGACTAATCTTCAGGCGCATACCAACAATGAACACAGCGAGAGAATGTGTCACTTATATCCTGTTGACAGTTCGAGCCAAGGTTGATAGTGCAGTGGATGCTATGTGTGGCCTGGGGCTTAAGGCAGGTGCCGTGTTTAGCGTTATCACCAGCTTCGAGAAAGTTGTCACGGGACCCTAACCGGAGACATGATTGGCCTCAAACACGCATAGCGTCTACTCTGCTGTCACTACCGAGTGAACAGGACAGCTCCATGAAGGCCCCCCAGCTTTTGAACTTTTTTCTAAAGCTGCACTTCCCAGAAGTGACCCAAAACGAGGCAGGTTTGAAGATATCATATTTTACGCCTTGTAGCCCACATTATAATTTAAAATGAATAATTAATGGCGAATACTTTTTCTTTGCGCAGGATGTCCAGAAACAAACAAATAAATAAATAAATATATATATATATGTGTATATATATATATATATATATATATATATATATATATATATATATATATATATATTTTACCAAGCACTTTTGAGTTATGTGTACACTGTTAGGTTCGCATTTTTAAACTTAAATTTTGGGAATCTTTGCATCGTTGTGGCATCTATGATTGCGTGGTTTAAGAAATTTGTGCCGTAATACGCTTTTCATCCGTGAGTTCAGTCTATATCACTTCCATCAATTACAATCTCTGAGCACCATGATGACACATGGTGGGGATGTGTGCTCCAAGAAGCTCTAATGACTTTACTGTCTCATAATTTAAAGAGAAAGAAGAGAAATTAGCCACAGCGCTTGCTGATTTGTTGAATTCGCAGAACAGAGAGATAATAGGACACACCTAGGGTAGCGCGTGCCTAATGATATTAATTTTTTTCGGCTGTTATTTGTGTATATTTCGCCGTTCTCGACATGGGCGTTGACGGACATTGCACCGCTGCTCACGCCCCTGCCGGGGTAAGCTTTTTTTGTTGTCACGACACTCTATCACGCTATAGACGCGTCGATTTAACGCTCATGAAGTCTCGTGAGAACTGTCAATTGTTTAGTCAGAGCAACGACGCAGCAATCGCGAAGTAAGAGACGACTGCACCTCACTCTGATAAATTGTGAGCGTGGGATTCTCGAGCAGCATTAACTTGCTGATGATGCAGGGCGCTGCTTTGTCGTTGAGAATCTTTGTCCTGCGAACGCCGGCGAAAACGTTCCAGTGCTCGGCGTACCCTAGGCAGCAGCGCCTGTCAGCGACCGCCCGGAGCCTACTGGCAGTCTGCGAGCGCCGACGATTTATCGTCGCGACTTCAATGGGAGCATTTTATGAACTCCTGCGGCGAACATGAAACACCGCGAACATGAACTTCCGCGAACATAATCCCCGCGACGGCGAACCGCCGTGGCTCGCAGACGGAGGGTTCCGATGCTGTGCGAACGGTTGTTGGAGGACACTGCGTAGGGTATACGCCGGGCGCTGGAACGGCTTCGAAGCCATTCGATGGGCAAAGGATTCGCGACGACCAAGTAGTGTCTTGCATCTTCAGTAAGCTAACAGGGCTCGAGAGTCCCAAGCTTACATTTCCACAGAGCGAGCGCGGCCGGCCAGATCGAGGCGCAGTCAGCACTCGCGTCGCGATTGCTACGTCGTTGCTCTACCTACACCGATGACATGTGCACCGGCATTCGAAACCGCCCTCTCGAGACTTTATACGAGTCCAATAGACGGCTTTATAGCGCGATAAACCGTCGTGACAAGAGTAAAGCTCACCTCTGTAGTGGCGTAAGCAGCGTTCTTGACGCCGCGTCGAGAACGACGAAATATACACAAAAAACATTAAATATATTTAACACAGCAGGCAGAAAGAAATAAAAACATGGCAGGGACACGGACAAAGTAGAAGGCGCGCTACGAAATACATATACTTACAAAATACACTGGAAACGACAGATAATTAGAGCTAAAAAACGGAAGATTGAGATGACGTCAACGCCGAAATAAGGCAATGCGCAGGGAAAGCAGCCGACAAAACTGCAATAGTCCTACAGGCACCTAAGGAAGCTTTTGTGATCGCGGACGTATAGCCGCGGCGACGTACGCCCCGTTAACCTGGCTGAAGAAAATTCTCGCCCCGATCGAGCGCATGAATGACTCTGTTCCCCTTTCGTACATCTGCAGTAAAAAAAAAAAAAAAAAAAAAAAAAAAGGGTCGCGGGTTTATAGCCTAAGCAAACCATTGAGCCGACTAAAAAAATTGGATGGTCGCGAGTCTATAGCTCGGGAGACATACATCCCTCTATAGCCGGCTGAAGCACATTGTAAGGTCGGAGGCTATAGCTTTGGTGACAGAACACTATTGAGTCGGCTAAAGAAAATTCAATGGTCGCGATTCTATAGATTTAGGGACATACACCACTCTATAGTCGGCTAAAGCACATTGAATGGTCGGAGGCCTGTAGCTTAGGTGACATAAAACACTATAGAGACGGCTAAAGAAAGTTCGATGGTCGCGAATCTATAGGTTTAGGGACATACACCCCTCTATAGCCGGCTAAAGAACATTGAAAGGTCAGAGGCCTATAGGTTGTATTCGTGAAGCGGTGCATGCTGGGACCAGCGCCATCTTGCCGTCCTCGAGAGCAGACAGCCGCGCGCGCACTCCCGTAGCGCCCAGCGACAGGTGACGGACGCGTTACGCACGCACCGTTGCAGTGCGACGTATTTATGGTGTTTGCTCGCCCGCTAACGTGAAGATGTCTTCTTCAAGTGGTTGTCCACCGCTGGGTTTATACGGCCTAAGTTTAAGCGGACGGGAACGCACACGTTACGAGGAAAAGGTTAAAATGTGCGGCGCGGATCCGTTCGCGCTGCCGCCGATGGACCTAGTCCGGAACAGCAACCTATGGCCGCAGGTAGAAATGGGCGACATACACAACTACCTGATCCTCAAGACAAGTTTCGTGACGCGCAAGCAGCTAAAAGCGTACAAATCATTAGACGCCCATAATTACCTTACGAGCGGATGGGTCCAGGAGCCGGCAATGAAAGCAGCGAACGCGGACAGCGTGGATGCATAACCCAAATGTTGGCTAGGTGCCCAGTCAGGGTTGCAGTCGTCAAAAAAATCGGCCGCTGCCCCTGCACAATGTAAAGAATCGATCAAAAGACGTCTAAAGGGGAGAACACGGAACAGCTGTCCGATTTTCCGCCGGAGCAGTGGCACCCCTTAAAGATTGCTGCAAGGCAAAAATAAAAACAGAAAATCGTGCTCATGAATGTAAAATAGTTATCTAAATCCTGTTTCTCCCGCTCCTGCGACAGAAAGCTCGCATTCGAGTGTTTTTAAGATCCTTTAGAATGACTGAACCAACTAACTTCGATCGAACTTGCGCTGCAAGTAGGCCTAGCCCACTGATTCGAAAAGCTCCAGGAAGTTAATGTCAGAGAAAAACAAACTATGCCGACACTCACCCGAGACGAAGTGGCGTGAGCACACCTTGTACTTGTCGAGGTCAGCGTCCAGGTCTTTTCTGTTGATGCGTTTCAACCATTCTCGCTGTCTCCTCGCGGACAGTGTTCGAGTCGTGTCGCATTCACGAGTCCGTACCTTCGGTATTTTAAAGAACCGAGCGTCTGCGACCTTGCACTCTTTCTTCTTCTTTGACGATTGCGTCTTGTTGTGGCAACCTACCACCACACACGACACCATACCCGAGGCAGAAAGCGCGGCTGCGGCTTCGCCTGAAGTTTGAAAAGGTAGGATGCGGTTGTCCGTACGCGACTGTGCGACTGTCTGCTCCCGAGGACGGCAAGATGGCGCTGGTCCCAGCATGCACCGCTTCACGAATACAACCTATAGCTTCGGTGACATAAAATGCTATAGACCTTTTCACCCTCCGCCGCATGGGCGCTGCCATATTGGAATCACGTGACGCGGCCGCCATTAGGTTGCTTCAACTTGTTGCTCCGCTTTCGCGTCCGCGCCTTGGCGGATGCGTTGAATGCGTGTTTTTTGTCGCGTTTCACCGCGTCTCTTGCCTTACTCCGTTAAGTGTCGTCCGATACTCACACTTACCATGCAATTGCATTACATCATTATGCGAGGAACTTCTGTAGTTGATTTTGTAACACGTTTTGAATATTTTTTACTGTCGGCGTGCGGGATACGTGTGAAAAGGTTTTATAGGAACAGTAATCAGGCGTTAGCACTTGCGCACATTGAATACATATATGACTTAAAGGGCCCCTGAAAAGAAGAAAAAAGTTTTTCAAAAACAGTCTGGTTGAGACACGCGTGTGAAAAAATAAATTTTACGCGAAAAAAAAAAATTTTTTTAGAGCAATATTGACTGCGCCAGACGCAATTTAGTCGGCAGTCACCGCCTTTCCACTTTTCTCTCTCTCGGCATCTCGGGCGCGTGGAGGAGAGGTAGTCCCCGCCTCTTCGTAGTGGATCGGCTTGGCTGCTTTCCTGGCTTGGCTGCGCCCCGCACGAGAGCCATTGCTACTTCCTGGCCGTGTTCCAAAATTGACTTGATCTTACCCCAGGGTGAGGGTTTTGTACTCTTGGCGTTCTAAAATCTACCCGCGTACAGCGTTTTTCAATCTGTGCTGTCACGTGATACGATCCGCCGGAGAAACTCGGATCCATTTGGAGATTTGGAACACAGCCCCTGGCCGGCTGTCTGCCGGTCGAACGACATACCGCGTCGTATCGTGCACGTACCGTGGTCGTACACACAGTACATAGTCGTCGCGGTGGACCCCGACCTGAAGCGTCGGTTGCTTCTACGCTGCCAGCAGCTGGGCCTTCGTCCGTACGAGGACACGCCTCGCCAGCCGGAAGGCGTCCGCTCCGATCGCCGCGAGGCACCCGCTTCGCCGCGGACGAGTTCGTTCGAGCCGCACGATCCTTCAAGCCGCCGCGAGGACACGCAGTGGTAACTGATTTTTTTTTTATTATTAAACTTTGAGTGCGGTGCCGCGTGCCTCACTAAACTCTTTACGGGACCCTTAGCGAAAACTAATACGTTTGAAATATACCACATTCTAATTTGAGTGTATTTGAAATACAGTTCATAATTGTAAGTAGACGAAAAATATACCGAAAATATAAACTTCTTTTTTTTTACTTAGTACTAAAATATACTTCTAGAAATCATTTTAAAATACCTTTACTTAAACTACATTTGAAGTTCCCTTCATGCGTTTTGAAATATGTAAATACTAAATTAATAGGCACAAAATACCTTTCACATATATTTCTTGAAATATTTATTTAATTCATGCAAAATATACCCCAACCCTAAAAAATGGAGCAATCACAAATACGTGCAGAATACTCTTAAAATACCTGAAAATCGTAAATACTGTTGTGTTATACTCCAAGTACCTTTTGACTGCAATACTTTGGTAGTTTGACTTAAACTACCAAAATATTGAAAAGCTCCCCTTCTGAAGTTCACTTCAAGCAGATACAACATTTGATTAGTTTGTCAATTGAATTGCGCAGCATCGCACTGATAAATCAGCCCAGTTTATGTTATTGTTTCCTTTTTTCTATCAAGAACACACCTGATCAGTTTCTTGCACACCAATCACAAACGGGGTTCGGGAACTACAACCACAACATTTGCTGATGCTGGAAAGCTTCAGCAGGTGCTGTGAACAGATACGTTTGGCGTGGTTTTGTTAGCACAATGTTAGTTCACTGAACGTGTATACTCACCATTGTACGTGATGTGAATAGTGACTTTAATGCAGTGACATTAACTACCATATTAAATAGTCAACTACTAAAAAGGAAAGGCAAAACAACTACTGTAAAATATTTATTTTTCGCGGGCTCAATATTTCGCGATTTAGGTCAAAGTTGGAGTTTTGGAATAATTCGTAAATTCTAATTTTCGCGACGCGCTGGGATCGCAATATATATTTTAATGTTTTTACATTTTGCTGGAATTGTTCACGGGACCTATTTTTTTGGAATTGTAGGCGATTCGCGAACTTTGCGAGAATTAGGTCCTCACGAAAATAAAGTCGTTTACAGTAATTTAAAGTGAAGAAACTGCCTTGATTCGCTTCGTCCTGCGTGGTGCTACGCACAGAAGCAATAACATGTATTTTATGAGACGTTTGTGTGCATATTGTTTTAGGGACTGTGCCGAATTGTTATTAGTTGTACAAATTCCTTTTACTAAGAGATATCGTCCACGAACTTCAAAACACTGTTTCCCCTTTGACAGACTCCCGAGGAGAAGATCGAATAGTTGGAACCTTAATAAGCGCATAGGTGGTCACCGAAAAAATGATTACCTTCAATATGTAGGCTATATAAGGCTCTAGAGATGTCAACGAAACTGTGAATGAACTGTTCAGTACGTCATGACGTTTGTGTTTGTGTTCGTTTCTAATGTAGCTTTGTGAGATGTATTTAGTAGTGCCTTCAAATACCACAGGGACACCATTTGCTGACAAAATCAAAAATAAAAAAAAATTGTGTAACCGGTTTTTAATGCACAAATGGCATCTTGAGTGTGAAGGAATAATATTTTTGGTATATCTAAAATATTTTTTGATTCATATTTATAATGTATTTTGAATAGATTACGCGCGTATTTCGAATGCGGCCAAAATAATACAGAATAAATACAAAATGAATATTCGTACTAAATATATTTCAACTTCGTTTGAAGTACGGCCTCTTTTTGCTAAGGGGAACCACGGGAACCGACATCTAAACAAACATTAGGGAGTTTTAGCAGGTCGTTTCCACACGAACGGTTCGCCCTCGAACGCATCGGCGACGCCACTGCGCATGCGCGCGCGAGTCGTTCGCGGAGTCGGGAGGCTCTTCTCGTTCGTTTCTCCCATTCCGGCCGCTGGAGTCGTCACCGCAACGCAGCCAGCACCGTTCACGACTCGGGTAAAAAAAAAAGATGGCGGTCGGTTCGGCGACCGCCTTCGCCGACCCAGCCGAGCATTAGGCTTAGGACACCGGGAGGCGATTCGCCGTCCTGTTTAAGTCTGCTTCATTTGAGAGGTTGAACCAAATCTTTTCGAGGACTGCTCACAATGGTAAGCGATCGTGAATGCTGTAAACTGCGCATGCTAGTAAAATTTTGCGATCTGCGGGCAGACTACCTGCCGTGGCGACCGCGAGCAGACGAAATTATTTGACCATTTCGTCGTTTACCCTGAGACTGGGGGTTTTTTTTGAAGAGCAGAAGAAACAGAAAAAACAGACAGGTCTCAAACTCAGCTACACGTTTATTTCAAAAACTTCCTCTTATATAGTTCGTTTTCGTCGTCAACAACCAATCACATACGACTTGTCCTTTGCACCGTGATTTTACAGGTTCCACTATATCACAAAAGAAGCGGACACTCCCAACGTTTCCAAGTGAAAAGGTTCTAGCAGAAGATATGCCTCACAAAGCCCCAAGCAACTCTTTTGTGTCCTCACAAGAAACAGGACAACAGCCAACAACAACATCCCACTCAAAACTGGTCACCTCCAAAATTGCAGAAAACAGACAATACACACCGGTACACACCACAGACAATACACACCAACGAAGCCTTTCAGAATGACTAACTAAAAAAAAAAAAAAAAAAAAAAAAAAAGCACTTAAAATTGTAAAAATTGCTTGCAGCGGTTCCCTATTTGCATGGAAGGTTGACTAATGCAATTTCCCAACGATCTAATCCTAATTGTTTCTCTTACCACCCTTTTAACATCGTTCCTTTCCTTAACAACTACATCCGTTCCAGACCAATCCGTTGTGCAGTTTCTACACTCCTCCAGATGCTTAGCCAACTCCGAATTTGCTGCATTCTTTTTAACATTCCTTTTGTGTTCTGTTAAACGATCGTTTAAACACCGAGAGGTTTGGCCTACATACTTAAAACCACACGCCAAAGGAACCTCATACACCACGCCTACGCTACACGGCACCGATTTTTCCCTATGCGCCTTCTGACAGCCCCTCTGAGCCGTTTCAAAAGGTGTCAATCTATCTAACCTAAAATCCGTGCTGAATACGACATCCACGCCATATTTTTTTGCACATGCTCTAAGATTGTGGGACACCTCATGAAAATACGGAACCACAGCGTACCTATTCCTGATTTCTTGCGTCTTCCCCTTTTTCTCCCTGCACTGTAGGGCAATCTGCCTTTTGATGTACTCTTCCCCATATCCTGCCATCACCAGTCTTTCCCACTGGTTTTTTAGTGCCTCCGGTCCGAAATGCATGCATGATCTCACCAAAGCATTACTAATCAAAGATCTGACTACCCCGGCTTTTACATTTTTCGAGTGACAGCTATTCTTTGACAGAACCGGTTTTGGGTTTTCCTTCCCATACTCCCAACAAAGACCTCGTTCCAAATGCAAACGCAGGTCGAGAAATTGCAGGACCTCGCCCCTTGGCCTCTCTAACGTGAATCTCAACTCTGGCGCCGCTGACCTTACTACTTGTTCTAAAACTTGGTCCAATCCTTCCTGAACAGAGCAAACTAAGATATCATCCACAAATCTTTTCACAAAACACTTTGGAGACAACTCCTCTACCTTGTCATACACTTGCTGGTCCACCGTGTTTAAGTAAATTTCCGCTAACAAAGGCGCCACAGACGAACCTATACAAACTCCCTCTTTTTGCACAAAATTTCGACCTTCGTATTCCAATACCGTTGACTGTAAATAAAGGTCTAGCACCGAAAGAAAACTATCCACCGCTATTCCTGTTCCTGATTCAAACTTAATAAGGTTCCCTTCCAAGGCGATCCTCACTCTATTCATTAGTCTGCTTTTCTCTAAAGAGTAATATAGGTCCTTGATGTCCATGGAGAATACCGCGCACTTCCTTCCGTGAAACTTTTCCATTACTTCAATCAACTCACTAGAGTTCTTTAAGGCAATTGACTTCTCCAAATTAGCTAACTTCAAACCCCGCTGTAAGAAGCATGAGACCACCTTCTGCCACGTGCCATTCTCGTTAACAACGGTACGAAGGGGCATTTCAATCTTGTGATCCTTCAAAAAGAACTTAAGGGTGAGCGTTGAACGCAACGGTTTCAAAACGCTTTTCGCTACCTCTTCCATGCTTTCCTCCTGAAAAACCTTGCAAATGCTTTTCCTCAGCTTCCCGATATTGCCCTTCCATTCATTAAACAATGATCCCAACGCTTCCTCCGACTTCTTCTGAAAGGCCTGTACAGGCAAAACTGCAAACCTTCCTGTTTTATCTGTCTGCAACAGTTTTAACGAACTCCTTTCTTTTCGGACCGGAGGCACTAAAAAACCAGTGGGAAAGACTGGTAATGGCAGGATATGGGGAAGAGTACATCAAAAGGCAGATTGCCCTACAGTGCAGGGAGAAAAAGGGGAAGACGCAAGAAATCAGGAATAGGTACGCTGTGGTTCCGTATTA
Organism: Ixodes scapularis; assembly: GCF_016920785.2. Lineage (NCBI taxonomy): Eukaryota > Metazoa > Arthropoda > Arachnida > Ixodida > Ixodidae > Ixodes > Ixodes scapularis. The sequence goes on from NW_024609843.1 coordinate 200,051, forward strand.
TCATGAGGTGTCCCACAATCTTAGAGCATGTGCAAAAAAATATGGCGTGGATGTCGTATTCAGCACGGATTTTAGGTTAGATAGATTGACACCTTTTGAAACGGCTCAGAGGGGCTGTCAGAAGGCGCATAGGGAAAAATCGGTGCCGTGTAGCGTAGGCGTGGTGTATGAGGTTCCTTTGGCGTGTGGTTTTAAGTATGTAGGCCAAACCTCTCGGTGTTTAAACGATCGTTTAACAGAACACAAAAGGAATGTTAAAAATAATGCAGCAAATTCGGAGTTGGCTAAGCATCTGGAGGAGTGTAGAAACTGCACAACGGATTGGTCTGGAACGGATGTAGTTGTTAAGGAAAGGAACGATGTTAAAAGGGTGGTAAGAGAAACAATTAGGATTAGATCGTTGGGAAATTGCATTAGTCAACCTTCCATGCAAATAGGGAACCGCTGCAAGCAATTTTTACAATTTTAAGTGCTTTCTTTTTTTTTTTTTTTTTTTTTTTTTTTTAGTTAGTTATTCTGAAAGGCTTCGTTGGTGTGTATTGTCTGTGGTGTGTACCGGTGTGTATTGTCTGTTTTCTGCAATTTTGGAGGTGACCAGTTTTGAGTGGGATGTTGTTGTTGGCTGTTGTCCTGTTTCTTGTGAGGACACAAAAGAGTTGCTTGGGGCTTTGTGAGGCATATCTTCTGCTAGAACCTTTTCACTTGGAAACGTTGGGAGTGTCCGCTTCTTTTGTGATATAGTGGAACCTGTAAAATCACGGTGCAAAGGACAAGTCGTATGTGATTGGTTGTTGACGACGAAAACGAACTATATAAGAGGAAGTTTTTGAAATAAACGTGTAGCTGAGTTTGAGACCTGTCTGTTTTTTCTGTTTCTTCTGCTCTTCAAAAAACCCCCCCAGTCTCAGGGTAAACGACGAAATGGTTGACTTCCACCAGCTAGCCTGTACTTTGACTCTTTTCTCGTTAATCGTACCTGAAGCAGGCTTTTTACCATTTTCTTTTACCGGTTCTTTCGAACCAACGTTTTCGTCGTCGCCGGCCTTTCTAATCAGCCAAGCGTACGTGGCACTGGACAAGATGGGACGTCGGATGGCGGAGTTGGAAGCCGACGTGGCGTTCTTCGGGATGTGTCTGCGGAAAAAGTTTGTGGACCCGCTATTCTTCAAACAACTGGCCGCCTCCGGGATACCGTGGAAGGACAAGAAGAAGGTCATCAAAGCCTACAGGTCTGGAACAGGTCAACGGGTTCAAGACATCCGCAGCGCCTGTGACAGACTCTGGAATCTTCTTCTCGGAAAGAACTTCAGGAGGCATGGAGACTACCATCTTTGGAGCGCCGTCATGAGGACACATTTCGACCGTGCGTGGTATGTCAAAAGGAGGCATGTTTTGGACAGTTTCAAGTTGTGGAACTCTCGCGGGGCAGAGGTAAATAAGTGTGTACAGGGGACGGGAAATTGTAGACAACAGCATTGTATAATTAACCCGGAAAATGTAGTGGTGTCAAAGAAATTGGAGGAGTTCTTGGGTAGAGGTCCGAAGTACTGTGTAAACGTTAAGCCGTCTAGACTCGACGTGTTTTCTGACATACAGTCAATCGCCAGGGTTGTGGATAGTGAGGAGAAGTTTGCGTTTGTCGAAGATGCTGTAGGGCGCATGGAAAAATTAATGGGAAACACGTATCCCATCGATAGGAGGAATTTCAAGGATGTGAGAGCGGTGAAACAAGAGTTAGAAAGGAGTTCGTTAAAACTGTTGCAGACAGATAAAACAGGAAGGTTTGCAGTTTTGCCTGTACAGGCCTTTCAGAAGAAGTCGGAGGAAGCGTTGGGATCATTGTTTAATGAATGGAAGGGCAATATCGGGAAGCTGAGGAAAAGCATTTGCAAGGTTTTTCAGGAGGAAAGCATGGAAGAGGTAGCGAAAAGCGTTTTGAAACCGTTGCGTTCAACGCTCACCCTTAAGTTCTTTTTGAAGGATCACAAGATTGAAATGCCCCTTCGTACCGTTGTTAACGAGAATGGGACGTGGCAGAAGGTGGTCTCATGCTTCTTACAGCGGGGTTTGAAGTTAGCTAATTTGGAGAAGTCAATTGCCTTAAAGAACTCTAGTGAGTTGATTGAAGTAATGGAAAAGTTTCACGGAAGGAAGTGCGCGGTATTCTCCATGGACATCAAGGACCTATATTACTCTTTAGAGAAAAGCAGACTAATGAATAGAGTGAGGATCGCCTTGGAAGGGAACCTTATTAAGTTTCAATCAGGAACAGGAATAGCGGTGGATAGTTTTCTTTCGGTGCTAGACCTTTATTTACAGTCAACGGTATTGGAATACGAAGGTCGAAATTTTGTGCAAAAAGAGGGAGTTTGTATAGGTTCGTCTGTAGCGCCTTTGTTAGCGGAAATTTACTTAAACACGGTGGACCAGCAAGTGTATGACAAGGTAGAGGAGTTGTCTCCAAAGTGTTTTGTGAAAAGATTTGTGGATGATATCTTAGTTTGCTCTGTTCAGGAAGGATTGGACCAAGTTTTAGAACAAGTAGTAAGGTCAGCGGCGCCAGAGTTGAGATTCACGTTAGAGAGGCCAAGGGGCGAGGTCCTGCAATTTCTCGACCTGCGTTTGCATTTGGAACGAGGTCTTTGTTGGGAGTATGGGAAGGAAAACCCAAAACCGGTTCTGTCAAAGAATAGCTGTCACTCGAAAAATGTAAAAGCCGGGGTAGTCAGATCTTTGATTAGTAATGCTTTGGTGAGATCATGCATGCATTTCGGACCGGAGGCACTAAAAAACCAGTGGGAAAGACTGGTAATGGCAGGATATGGGGAAGAGTACATCAAAAGGCAGATTGCCCTACAGTGCAGGGAGAAAAAGGGGAAGACGCAAGAAATCAGGAATAGGTACGCTGTGGTTCCGTATTTTCATGAGGTGTCCCACAGTCTTAGAGCATGTGCAAAAAAATATGGCGTGGATGTCGTATTCAGCACGGATTTTAGGTTAGATAGATTGACACCTTTTGAAACGGCTCAGAGGGGCTGTCAGAAGGCGCATAGGGAAAAATCGGTGCCGTGTAGCGTAGGCGTGGTGTATGAGGTTCCTTTGGCGTGTGGTTTTAAGTATGTAGGCCAAACCTCTCGGTGTTTAAACGATCGTTTAACAGAACACAAAAGGAATGTTAAAAATAATGCAGCAAATTCGGAGTTGGCTAAGCATCTGGAGGAGTGTAGAAACTGCACAACGGATTGGTCTGGAACGGATGTAGTTGTTAAGGAAAGGAACGATGTTAAAAGGGTGGTAAGAGAAACAATTAGGATTAGATCGTTGGGAAATTGCATTAGTCAACCTTCCATGCAAATAGGGAACCGCTGCAAGCAATTTTTACAATTTTAAGTGCTTTCTTTTTTTTTTTTTTTTTTTAGTTAGTCATTCTGAAAGGCTTCGTTGGTGTGTATTGTCTGTGGTGTGTACCGGTGTGTGTTGTCTGTTTTCTGCAATTTTGGAGGTGACCAGTTTTGAGTGGGATGTTGTTGTTGGCTGTTGTCCTGTTTCTTGTGAGGACACAAAAGAGTTGCTTGGGGCTTTGTGAGGCATATCTTCTGCTAGAACCTTTTCACTTGGAAACGTTGGGAGTGTCCGCTTCTTTTGTGATATAGTGGAACCTGTAAAATCACGGTGCAAAGGACAAGTCGTATGTGATTGGTTGTTGACGACGAAAACGAACTATATAAGAGGAAGTTTTTGAAATAAACGTGTAGCTGAGTTTGAGACCTGTCTGTTTTTTCTGTTTCTTCAGCTCTTCAAAAAACCCCCCCAGTCTCAGGGTAAACGACGAAATGGTTGACTTCCACCAGCTAGCCTGTACTTTGACTCTTTTCTCGAAATGATTTGGTTCGACGGCACACAACGTGAACGATCGTTCAAGTTCAAGATGACGGAGACACACCACATACCTTTACGGTCGTTCAGACACTTTTTACTCTATCTAGCTTCACAGTTCTTGAAATTTCGACCAGCAAATGCTACGTCGGCCGCCTTGTTTACATCGGTCGTACGCCGGAAACACGAGCCGCCACCACGGTGTCCGCCACCGTCGCCACTGATTTACATGTTGCAGAATGTTTCACATGTTTACTAGAAGATGGCGCAACCGTTAAGCATGATCATCATCATCGTTTACACGGTCGCGCCACTTTCACGACTCGCTAAAGTATGTCAAATTTGACGTACGGTTTCACGGAACGGACCAGCTGTACCGTTCGTGATTTCGGAACCGTGTGCTTGAAAAACGACTCGCTAAAACTCCCTATTGGCACTGGCGCGCGCCAGAAAACAAACAAAAGATGAGGTAAACGGGACACACGAATCGCGCAAAGAAGAGCAGAAAAACAGAAACCTGTCACCCCGCGCCACTTCCTAAGTACTTACCACTTACTATGACTGACTAACTAACACAAGCAACAAGCCCTCTTCAGAACGCGAAACGCGAAGACGGCGACCACGACAGAAAACAAAATGGCGAAGCTTTTGTTTGTTGTTTTGTTGTGGTCATAGAGTTATTATAATGTACGCTAGAGGTTCAAGTGGCGCTAGTGTGCTGACGCAAATTGAAGCAGACAGCAACCAGTCTAAAATTGACTTCCGGTAATGCATTTCTATGGGAAAAAGTGAGTGCATTTTCTCTCTGCGCTCGATCATAAAAGCAAATATCCCGAATAATTCGTACGTACTAGGTAGCTTGGAACATTTCTCAGTCAGGCCGACGAAATAATTGGTCAGTTACGGTGTTTTTCTTTCAAATTCATCGCATTAAAAACGGTGCTAAAACAGCTTCGTACGTGTATTTATGTGCACTGTCGGACACTGTTAGCGCGAACACGACGTCGGCGCTTTTCAGCGTGGGGGATATACGTGCCAAACGAACGAAGAACATCTGGAAATTAAGAAAGACGGCAAGAACCACGCAGTAACACCGGATCAGTAACTACACGTGCATATACGATCAAAATTAATTGAAGGCCACGTAATCTATTCCTATTTTAAATAAGTAAGCGTTTTATTCTTTCTGCTCTGAGCGAAGCTGCTTTTTCTACGTTCAAAATATCACTCGCACGCTCGAAATCTTTGAGAACAATTGCCCGATAAAAGCTGCCCGGCAGAGAAAACAATACGAAGAGACAACTTTTATAGTCCACGGACTTTATTCTCTACGTTTCGAACGTTTTTATCCGCTCATGCACGACGGGGTCATTTTTATATAGTGACAGGACTGTCATATTATCAATATATAAGCGTCACCGGATTGCTGGCGAGCCTTGAACACACTCTACATTCCTTTCGATTGTAATTTTGCTTCGAATCGTCGCTTGTTTTTACACACCTGCTGCGGAACACACGTTTGGGACAGAAATGTAGCGAAGTTACACATCGGTCACTGATGAAGAAAAATGCGCTAACTAAAGCAATTACACTTTTACAGTGTTAATCAAGGTGCATGCTATTCGGTACGACCCAAATAACCAAAGTGTTCCGTGTTATTTTCTGGCGAAGAGACAAAATGCACGCGCGCTTTCCCATAGAAATACACGGGAAGACTGGAAAAGTAGACTGGTTGCTGTCTGCTTCAATTTGCGTCACGGAAGTCGCATAGACACTAGCGCCAGTTGAACCTCTAGCGTACATTATAATAACTCTATGGTTGTGGTATCCGAACGGAAGTTACGATTTTGTAAAACGTTTGTAAACAATTGCGACATTCATTCGATGGATTGTTTCTTAAACCAAAAAATATGTAATTCAAAAGGCGATTTAAAAAAATCACGAAGATTTTAAAACCAACATCTAAGCTGTCACTCATTCTATTGGCCAATGAGAAGCTGAGTTGAATGACCATCGCTACCAATGAGAAGCCGAGCTGAATGACCATGGAATTTGCGCGCAAAACTTCAAATAAATCTCTCGCCGTCAATATTGCTCTAAAAATTTTTTTTTTTCGCGTAAAATTTATTTTTTGACACGCGTGTTCCAACCAGACTGTTTAAAAAAAACATTTTTTTTCTTTTCAGGGGCTTTTTAAAGAGAGCCTCGAGGGTTCAAATACCAATAACTTATGAGAACTGAGGTTCGGTTACTAATAAGGGCGGAACATTTGCAAGAGGAAGCCCAATGTTATTATATGTGTGAGAGTGCATAGGTGTCAAGGAAGGAAACAAAAACACTCAGCATAATTAGCCACGTGTTTTTTCTGAAAGCATGGTATTTTGTAGTTACAACATTTCGAAAACAGTTTCTTTTGATTACACTATGGAACTTGTGGACAAGATGCGGGAACAAACATTTAGTTTGAATTATTTTTATGCTAGAAATAATGGTACCTTAACATTAGGCACCTTGTTTGTGGGCAATATCACACCTATATCTGTTTTACGTTCTTAATCGCGTGTGCGATGTAAGCATTCGCTTTATCGGTTTATTTATGAATTCCACGGAATTGTATATCGTGCTTGGTCCCATGTCTATAGTCTTTCAGTTGCTTAAATCATTTTTTAATATAACCATGCAGTTTCAACTAATTTATTTCCACACAAATATTTGAACTCCCCGCGTAAGAAACTGTCACATACAGCTTGATAGTGCCTATGATTCACAAAATGTGACGCCGAAAAGAATCCTTCTGCATGAAAATCACCCGAGTGCAGCCTGTGGTCGACGGCGAATAGGGGGTTATTTTCAGTAGCTGGCGACGTCAAAATGTGCAAAGCGCATCGTTTCAAATCAGTGAACAGCTTTCTACACAGGTACATTGGGTGGCGCCAGGCGTTCGACTTCAGCCAAACTTATCAGAGATCATTTCTTTTGCGCTCTTCAATTTCATTCGGCAAATTTTACGGAAGATGAATATCAGACTTTATTTGAAGTCTGGCATTCATTTATCTTACCATTCTCGTAACTTGAGAACGTCGTAAGCAAATGTCCATATAACAAAAAGTTTATTTTATAAGGCCAACATTTTGAAATGCTGTAAATGAGTACTTTAGTTAAAGAAATTTTCTAGTCAGCCTAGGCTGGTCTATCAAAATATCTCTTGAGCGCTTAATTTCTTTGAATAGAACAGGCTGAGGCAATATCACTTTTCAATATTATCTACGTGATTATATGAAACTTCTCTAGTCATTATAAGAAACGTTTCCAGTCTCGAAGTTAGAAAAGGTTGGTGTACGGAAACCAAACATCAAACAGTAAACTTGTCAGTTCATCTGTTCTTGGTGATTCAGCAGATTGGTAATCATGTTGTCGACCTGCTTTTTCACTAAGCACTCATGCAATATAGTCTGTTGCAATATAAGATGATGAGTTCAATATCTGACTTGAGCGCGAGCTATCTACCTTCCGCACCGCTCGGTGCACGCACAGCCAAAGCACGGCGGCAGGCAACGAGCGCACGCTGCAGGCGGAGCTTGTCCTGCTTTTAATTTTTTTTCTTCTTGAACTTAGTGTCCGCGGGTAGGGCAGTGGACAATGGTACTCTCCCCAGTGCATCAGCGCAGCTGTTTCACCGCCGAACCTGGCCGAAATTAACGATGGACGGAATCAGACGCATATAGTGTTCGTAAAAAAAAGATCGCAATTTAGGCTCGAAACCACTTCGTGATATGCCAAGTGGCTTAATACTATTGTTTGATTCGATGTGTTCTACTAGAAAGAGATTCATATCGCAAAATTAATCGAAAGTGGCATGAAACAGCATCACAATCGCGCGCACGTTGAAACCGAAACCGACCAAATTGAAGCAACCTAATGGCGGCGAGTGCTCCAGCGCCCTCTACCCGCCGGTCAGGCAACTACTGAAATGAAAAGGTCTATAGAGTCGGCTAAAGAAAATTCAATGGTCGCGATTCTATAGATTTAAGGACATACACCACTCTATAGCCGGCTAGAGCACATTCAATAGTCGCGAATCTATAGCATCAAGGACATACATATGTCTATAGCTTGCTAAAGAATATTGAATAGTCGCGAGTCTATAGCTGCGTAGTCATAAATTATTCTATAGCCAGGTATAGAAATCGGAATGGTCGAGATTCTAAAGCTTTGAAGACGTACATTTTTCTATAGGTGGCTATAGCGTGTTTTATGGTTTCTTATGGCTGACCATAGAGGGCCATAGAAGGTGATAGCTCACCATAGGATTTTCCATAGACGTCCATAGACCATTTTTGTATGGGAACGAACACGTTTACTTTGTCTTTGATGTTCCACACCTTCCCAAAACAACCAAGAGCAATCTCCAAGCCCACAAACTTTGCATTCGAAATGAGGTCATTGAGTGGTCTTCTTTGTTGAACTTTATTGTTCTATCCATGAGATGAGCTTGCAATTGGCTCCGAAACTTACTGAGAGAAGCATTTTTTTAAGAACCTTTCTGTAACATGGAAGAAAATTGTGCCCCACAGGTCTACTCTTTCTTGCAATCATATCCCTTGTTTATGCCAAGGAACTTCCTGAGGCAGCCATGGCTACAGCCTTTTTCTGTGATAGGATGTGCATACCTTTTGACTGTCTAAATAGCTAAAAAATTCAAGAAGACAGGACAGAAGTTGCGTCATGCCAATCTGAAGGGAGAATCTGAAATACTTAATTTTTTTCCACCAGTAACTCGGATGGATTTCAGCATGGCACTTCCAAAGTAGGAGGCAGCCATAAGCCATCATTGGGTGGCAAGTTACTATAAAAAGTTTCCTCATGCTCTGTGATGAGCTTTCAAGCAGCCATGACTTGAAGTTCTTACTTACACGACGCCTGCAGCAAGGCACACTTGAGAACGTTTTTGGAGCTATATACGACAAATGCTATGTGGATCAGTTCACCTCAGGACTAAAACACATCTGGATAAAGAAACTGTTCAAACTGTCGACAATGAAAACGTAGAGGATGACAAGGCTGACCTCCTAGAGGAGTGGCAAATATCTTTGCACCATGAAAGTTTAATTTCAGACATTGTGGAATGTCTTCCAATTGATAACTTCCCGCCACTAGAGGATATTTCTGAGCTGGCATCAGACATCAGGTCTAACATAATTGATGACTCGTCCACTTTTTTTATTACGTTTGGGGCTATTTGATCAAGCTTTTGCTTGAGCAGACAACTTACAGCTGTGGCTGTTCTCAGCTGCTATCGGATGAGTCTAATAACTTGACCAGGCCTCACCAGTATACTGTCTTGTTCCTAAAGCATACCACGTGCCTGGAAAATTCTTCGGGAACTTAGTAGTACCATCACAGGCTGCCTTTCATTTTATTCAGCAACTAGAAAATGACTTCCTTCCTATAATAGAGAGTGTGACACATGTTCGAGGAGTCTGTGCCGCCTTGTATAGCACACTTTGAGGTCTGGGTGGTTTTAGCCTTTGCCCAGAGGAGTACCACAAAGGGTTTTTAAAGTTGTTTTGCAGAATACGCTTGTGTTGACATGTTTGATTTCTTAACCGGAATTCGGACAAAGTTCGGGTGCACTCTTCAGTGGTTAATAAGAACGAGACAGGTTTAACTGTTAATAGTGTATTAATATAGGCGGTTGCCAAACCAAAAACAAAAAGTGCTTAAGTGGGCGGTGCAGCTTGCTCTCCAAATATTTGTTTCCCCTTTTTCCAGCGAATGCGTATCACGGCTCCCTAACAAAAATATTTGTCCACTTTCTACAAAATTGTGATAGAAAATAGGGTATAGAGGCTAAAAATATTTGAAAGAAAATGTATCCACTTTTGTATCCACTGTCCATAGTCTTTTAGCCGCTTTTTTCTGAAGCCATATTTCTTTTCTGAACAATTTCGGGGAATGTTTAGGGACGTTGAATCTTGTCAGATTTCGAATAGAGTTCTCTTTGTTTGGTAATGGCTTGAGGCTATGCAAATTGGTGTTTTTTTATATTTGCCGGAAATCGGGAATTTGTACTATCCGGCGTGTGCTTCGCACTGTTATTATACTCTTATGACTGGTAATGATAGCGATGTCTTATTTATTTTTGCACTTACTTCCCGTACCCGAGTCGGCGTGAAAGTGAATGTATCATACAGCATGTTCTCCGTGGAAAGGTTTTGTTAATTTGGTTCCGTTAAGAATCTATTACGAAGTGTACGATATGCCGAAGTCCTTCATATTCATTTATTTTTGTGAGTATCGATCTCTTTCGTATAAAACATACAGAGCTTCTGAAGTAAATCATGTATACATGAATGTGGTCCAATAAAATGGGTTCGAACCACTTACTGTTGTTGACCCCAAAATGCTCCACCAGCCAGGAGTCAATGAGGCGATTGTGTAACTTCAATGCTTTACAATCGAAAAAGAACAAGAAATATATATACTTACGCTTTGTGAAGTAAGTTGAAATATTGTTTGATACATTTTGCACGGACTCTATCGTAAAAAATAAAGCAAAAGTGCGTCAGTATTAAAAAAACAAAACAAAAAAAAACAGCGGCTTCGGGAGTCAAGGAGCTCCCGAGAGCCGAGCGAGGCGGGGAGGAAAGAGAGAGAGAAGGGTACCGGAGAACCGGGGCAGAAACGCCCAAACCGAAACCGAAACTAACTTGACCGGAAACGGAATCAGATTACACTTAATACCGCCCGCTAGGAGCACTACCTGTCACTGGTCTATCTGGGCCGCTGGGGCCTATGGCAGTGTCCGCTCTTTACCTTGTGTATATTACTCTATGGCTACGCTGCCACATAGAGTGGCTCTAGCCTGGTCTAGGTGGGGCTATACACTCCGTGCGACGCGACTGGCGCGCCGCCGCGCGGCCGGTACCGAAGGTAGGCAGTGAGAACCCCAGAGAAAACGAAACCGAAACCACGCCGCGTACGTTGGTACGCATTGAAGTCGAAGCGGTGCGGTTGCGCTGGGTTCACAGCATGAAGTGCTGCCTGTGCTGCGTCATTAAGTGCTTCAATAGTTATGCGTCGTATCTCGTGGAGACAGTTTCACAGTTTTTCACCTCGCCGATGTTTTGTGGGACAGCGACAACGATGAAGCCGTGCCGTACGACGCGAGAAATTTGGTCTCCCGATCATGGCTGCCACTGTGTCGGCACGGCTGACATATTCTACACTGCCGCTTTGCGCTCTGCGTTTGTTTGCGTATCAGTGACGCCTACATGTGTCAGCGGCGATGGGACGAACTGAAGTGCCATCCCACACTCGCGGGTACGCAGCGCCAATTTCGTTGGAGGAATGCCCTCCAAAGAAGTTTCGTCCCCATCGTACGTGTCGATGATATTTCCGGACAAGTATGGCATGCAATCTGTACTTCATGAAGAAAGATTCTAACGCTAAAAAAAGCGACAAATATAAATCTAAAGAAAACAACAATGAAACTCGGAATCACTGGAGAATCGACGTTTGAGTATGGAAGTTTATGTGGTGTGCTTTCTTTCTTGATCAGCCTCCTTTTGGATGTGGAAACGCTGACACCCCGAATTCTGTATGCACATGCTTGTGAATGTAGGATGCTCCCCTTATGTGGCAGGGATGGGGGGGGGGGGGGGGGGGGGGGGGGGCGAGGGGGGGGGGGGGCTTATAGGGCTTAATCACTGGAGAATCGATGTTTGAGTATGGAAGTTTATGTGGTGTGCTTTCTTTCTTGATCAGCCTCCTTTTGGATGTGGAAACGCTGACACCCCGAGTTCTGTAGACAACATTTTTTTTCTTCTCTGCTTTAGAGCCACCTATCGCAAAGTGGTTTGAACTGGAAGTACCGTCTACCGGTCCCTTCCTACCTGTAAAGTGTGCACCTCCCACGATGAGTGGTATTACCTGACAGCCTTTGACGGTCAAAGCCAGTTCCCATTTAGTTACGCCGCCCAACTAAATTTCCACCTGGTTTCGCTATGCCAACTCTTTTTGTTATAACATGTGTTGTGCCAAGTGACGGTCATGTCAAAGTGCCTGTGCGCCGAAAATCAGCACCTCGCACAAGTTATTACACAACAGCTGACCGCAAAAGCCCTTGGCGGCCAAACCGTGTGTTGGCCGACAACTTTGCTTTCTCGGCTTTGAAACCACCTTTCGTAAAGTTGTTTCAATTGGAAGTACAGTCCACTAGTTCCTTCCTACCTCTAAAGTCTCCACCTCCCCCGACCAGTGGTATTCTCTTGACAGCCTTTTCATGGTCAAAACCGGTTCCCATTGAGTTACGCCGCCCAAACCAAATTTTCACCCGATTTCCCTATGCCACCTTTTTTTTTTATTTTTGTATAATAAGTGCTGTGTCATGTTACTGTCAAGTCCAAGCACCTGTGTGCCCAAATCTGCACTTTGCACAGCCCGCTATAACACAACATTTTGGGTCCAATATTGGATATCCCGTACAGCTTTATTTCTTTTTTTGTTATAAACATAACTTTCACGCCTGCTGTCCTAAAGCAACTTGAAACTCTTCGTGCACAAACTTAGTGAACATCTCACTCGCCTCCAAATATCATCGTTCCAGCAGTCCTAGGTTTACAGCGACGAGCGAAATAAATTTCGCACTCAGAGCAATTATGGTGGCGGCCGTCTTGTTTTTTGGGGAAATTGCTCCAACTTCTTTTTCGGCCGCGACTAGAGAAATTACCCCTAATAACGACTCAAACTCAATATATAAGAAGTGGAGAACAGCAAAATGCCCTTCTGCCCCAGCACTTATGCAACGTCACCCTCAACTTATGGGCTCAAAAAGCAAAGGTTTCGTACGTGCGCGCTTCCGCCGCCACAGCTTGGCATGCGAAAAGGCGCCGCAGGCTGCTGAACGCGCCTCGCAGTCGAACGCCAGCTCCTCCGCTAGCGGCGCTGCGCGCGTTTTTCAAAGCGCCCCCTATAGTTCCCGCACGGAGTGTATACGCACGCGGGTTTTTCGTCTGCTGGGTCAACTACGTGCCCATCGGCCTAATAGGAAATGCGCGGATATGATAGGCTAAGGCAGTGTGGTTGCTATAGTCATTTATAGCTTTCGATAGCGTTCGCTGAAAACTTTGGTGTTCGTGCATAGCGATGTGTTCAAAACTTGTAATCTTTACTCAAATAAACAGTGTGTGCAGGCGAGCTGGAGATAGTTTGTCATAATATAACACCCCAAACTGTGGTGAAAAAAAAACAAAAACTTTCTAGCCGAAAAAAAAAAAAAAACGGTGGATAGCGTTTTGAACTTTGTTATTTCCTACATCTGTCGTCCGTCTAGACCTCCCGTTTCATTCCCTTCACGATTGCATTGCACTTTTGTGCAACCCCATGTCGGAAGATCACTTGTCGTATTTGAAAATTTACTTAACACTTCCGTTGATATCGATGATAGACCCTTTCTGAAAGTGGGCACCATCTGGTATCTGCTGCGCCGATTATCCGAGTTCTCAGTGGCTTGGACACGTACTGTGAGCATGTGTTGGTCACGAGAGTTCCGTCCGCATTCGGAATTAACTCGGTTCAGCTAGTATTGAAATCGAGCTCTGCGTCAGCATTCGACGAGGACTGGTCCAATGACACGTTTCCTGCTTGATAAATGGTGACCTTCAATGTTTTTTATGGACATTAGCAAAGGGTCTACTGAGCAAAGGCTGTCCAAATCTGTAGTGCAAAATTTTGTAGTACAAAATATAAACACAAACCAGCAGTGAAACCATAAGCTTTATTCAAAGGCAATGACCTCTCAGTTGGGCCGTACAATGAGGATAACGAACACTCACGCATGAAAAAATCAAAAAGACCTGATTCCGCACGGGAGCACAACGAAGTAACACGCGCTGTTCGGCCATTGCAACGGCTACGTGAGATTGCGAACATCCTCGGAACGCCTATCCAGTTTCATAAATTGAAGAGGGGATGAGAAAACGCCTTAAAACTTCATACTCGCTAGTTTCTCCGAGATTCCAGCGATGATCTCTTCTTCCGATGCATCCTTGTCATTCTTGAGCCTGCAAAGTAGCGCGTCGGTCAGCGCAAACTTGCGGAAGTCGTCGGCAGACTCTTGGTCCTGCGACGTGCCCTTGAGGAAGGCAGCCGCCCTGGACATCCGAAAGTAGTTTCGACGTAGTTGGGGCAAGAAGTGGAAGCACAAGAGCCGCACATGCTGCGAATCAAAGAGGTCGACACCCAAGAGACCGTAGTTGCAGTCGAGTACCTCGCCCAGCCTCGCAATGACATGGTCGGTTCCTTCGTTGCACCTGAATAGCGTCAGGTGGTTGATGGATCGGTTCCTCTTAAGCATGTCGACGAATGCATCTGTGGACCGAAGGTCGAACTGCCACGCCCTGATCCTGAGACGCAGTATGCTGCTGCTTTGCCGAATACCCTCGGCAAGAATTGTGATCTCATGAGTCCTGGTTTCGATGTATAGGTCGACGTCAGTCAGAGTCACGCTGGTTCTAAACAACAAGGCCAGGTAACGTGCGCAGTTAGGCGTCAATGGTGCATTCAGGCCAAGGGTCAACTTGGTAATGTGCTTCTGCAACCTGAGAGTAAAAAAAAAGTAGGATGCCAGCTCCGGGGGGACCACCTCCGTTCCAGCAATGTAGACTTCCGGCTGTCGGCACTTTTGCCTCATCAGCTTGATGAGCGTCGGAAGCTGATTTCTGCTGTAAGAGCGAATCACCCTGTTGGAAATGCGGGGATTTCGGAGGATATCGAACAACTCGGTCAGGTCATCCATGTCTCCTGTCACACGCCCGATCCGAAGCTGCCGTACCGACGAGTTTGTTAAAAGCTTCTCGGCCAGCTCCTTGGCAGAACTCGCCGCGATCTTGCCTGTGGCGACATTCAGCTTCTGGATCGTCTCGTTGACTTCGAGGGCTTTAGAAAGGAAGCGGACTCCTGCCTCAGTAAGATCCGATCTTTGCATGTCAAGTTCGGTGAGAGAAACGTTGTTCGCGATTGCATCTGTGAAGATTGTCCATAGCTCGGTGTGATTCTCCAGAGGACAGAAAGCAATACCCAGAGACTGGAGACGTTTGTTTCGAATCAGCGCGTTCGCTAGATCTCTGATGTCGTCCTCGTCGTATATTTCCTTGCCAACGCAGAGTGATCTCAGCGTTCGGTTCTTGGCAAGCGCGCGAAACGGGAAGCGAACGGGTCCGTTCAGCTCGTACCTGAACTCTTCCAGGTCCCTGTTTCGCTCGAGCAGGTCTTCCAAGGGTTTGAGCACACCAAGGCAGCCCACTCTGAAGCTGAGATCGAGGGTTTTTAGGCGACGGCAATGGCCCAGCGTGCTCAGGATGGCCTCAAGAGAGTCCCTCAGCACGTGGATCCCACAAAGTGCAACGTACGTAAGGACAGAGTCGTTAGACCTCATTGCCTCTATGATATTAGTGGTCGCGAAGTCGGTAAAAGCCATACCGCTTAGAGTAAGTGATTCTAGCGAACGAATGTCGGACAGCGAGAGCGAGAACAACTCGTCGTTGTTTGGGATCTCCTCAAACGGCAGCCAGGCTGTCACTTGGAGACGGCGGATATGGGCCCTAAAGTTAACCAAGCTGAAGAACGGACGGGACAGGATGCCGAAGGCGATGTCGGCGTTGACGTTGACGTATTCGATGCAGTGGTGGTTGTTCAGGAGCCACAGCGCTGCCAGCAGTGTCGACGTACTCTCATTGAGTCGCAGCGTGGGTGCCACATGAAAAGAAATGGGCACCATGGAGAGGTACAGGCGTCCCGGGTTGTGGCAGCGGAGCTCTATGCCGCCGCAGTTGACTGCGATGTTCCAGGCCAGCTGGTGGTCTTGAAGCCAGCACGGCGAGGCCCGGCTTGCAGTGCACTGGGCGTCGAACGGGGATCCGTACTGGGCCAACCGCCTCCCGATCAGCGCGTAGCGGCGTTCCAGCTCTTCCATGGCAGGCATAAGGTGGCCGAACTCGGTCCCTAGCTGCCGTGCAAACGCCGACGGTGGCACGAAGAGTGGCTCCGCGGGAGCCTGCCTGGGAGCCAAGAAGCGTTCTGTCAGGTATTTTCTCGGCGTAGCCCAGCACTTGTACGTAACGCGTTACTAGTACGTAGTTACTTTTTCGGTAGCGAAGTAACGACCCAGTTGCTTTTTAACAGAATAAAGGAGCAACGCCGCTTTTTGAACGAGTAACAGTATTTAGTTACTCGAGGAAGAAAACGTCTACAACATAAGTATGCAACCTAGTTGTAATCTGTGCGGTATATAGACCGCCCAGTGCAAACATACCTTGTTTTTTTTGATGAATTAACTGAAATCTTGAAACAATTCAATAACAACAAATACTTGGTTGTTGCTGGCGATCTGAACATAGATGTAATGAATGCTGCTAAGTACGGTGTATCTGATTATCTGAATTTACTAGCAGGTTTTGGATTAGAAAATATAATTACAGATTATACTAGGGAAGTATACTTGGGATTCCGCATAACAAAGTCGTGTATTGACCATATTATCGTTAGAGGAGGTGACCTTAAAATGCTTTCTGGTGTAATTAGACAAAAAGTTGCTGATCATTATTTTATAGCTCTGGCGATAATAGGGGTGAGTACTGAGGAAACCGATCGTTTAGTAAATAGGCGCATTCTTGATAATATAAGATTGACAAAATGATAGGGGAATTAAACTGGGCCTCCCTCCTTGATTTTGATCACATTACTACTTACCAGATGCTTGCGAATAATTTGAGGTCGATATACGAAAAGTGTTGGAAAACTGTAAAAACAAGAAAAAGAAATCCACAAAATGCCTGGATAAACGACGAAATATTGACACTTTGCCGTGAAAAAGATAGGTTGTGGAACATTTGTAAAGCAAGACCACATGATCCTATAATTAAAGGAGAGTTTAAAAAAAACTACGTAATAAGGTAACTGCCAAAATAAGACTGGCAAAAAATATTATACATCTCAATTTCAACAATGCAAGGGAAATCCGAAGAAAACTTGGGATTGGATAAAGGAAATTACGGGAAGTAAGGGGAAACAAAATATAGATGAAACAATTAAAAGAGCTTTAGGCAGTAACAATATCAGTTCTTTATGTAACCAATTTAAGGACTCTTTTGTTAAAAGGATTGTGGATCTGAGAAAATCACTACAAAATCAAGAAGAAGTATCAAATAGCTACGAGAATAGCGTGCACTCAGCTTATTTGCCTCAGATGACAGAGGTAGATTTTAGATGCTTAATAAACAACATGAAAGCGTCAAAACCTACGGGGAATGACTCCATTCGATTAAGGGACATTCAGAATAATTTTGAGGTATTAAAAGATGTTATAATAAAAATAGTAAACGAGTCACCCTCATCAGGGAAAGTTCCTATTGAATTAAAAACAGCTGTTGTTAGACCATTATATAAAAATGGCAGTAAAAAAGAAATTATGAATTATAGACCCATTTCAATATTGCTAATATCATAGCGCAAATTATGGAAAAATGTGTCTTTAACACAATGACATCGTATTGCGAGAAGTTCTGTTTAATAAATGAGTCTCAGTATGGATTCCGTAAAAATAGAAGCACTGAACTTTTGCTGGAAGATCTTTTAGATTATTTAAACTACAGTCTTGATAGGAATCAATTTGTTTTAGCCCTATTTTTAGATTTAACTGAAGCTTTCGGAACTATTGATCACGAGCGACTAGTAATAAAACTAAGGAATATGGGTTTCAGAGGTCCTTTTAACGCGTTCTTTAGAGACTATATTACAGACAGATATCAGTTGGTCAAAATTGGTAAGTTTAAAAGTAGATTAACATAACTCAACTCGGGAGTACCTCAGGGGTCGGTACTGGGACCCCTTTTATTTAATATTTATATAAACGATACTGCCTTGATATTAGGGCACAGTGATGAACGAAGTGCATTGTTCATTTTTCAGAAAGATATTGAAATAATAATGAGCTGGTTTTCTGTTAATCATATTTTTGTTAATCCCAGTAAGACAAAACTAATGTTTTCGTAGTCCGTATAAACATTTAAATCTCAGCACTCCGTTGTTTCTCCATTCACAGAACGGCACACGTTGCAGTTGTGTAGCATTAGATTATGTTACAACAACTAAATATTTAGGATTACACCTAGATCAACATCTCCTATGGAATGAGCATGTAGAATATCTCATCAAGAGAATTCGTCTTGTTTCGGTTTATTTGTATAGGATGCGTAGTGTAGCGACATTGTCATTACGAAGGAGGGTGTATTTTGCACTGGGTGAGTCTATTCTCCTATATGGGATCTCTTTATATGGAGTGTGTTCTAATTATAAAAAAGAAAAACTTGACAAAATACTACATAAAATTGCAATATTACTTATGGAACAACCTACTCTGAGTTGGAAATTAATAGGAAAATTAATGTCTTAAATTTGTTATTTATGGAGAAACTACACTGTTATGTTATTTTAGTAAAGCACTATTATAAGAGCAACTTTAAAATCGTATTACAAAAGGAACGAACACTTAGGCGCAAAGAAAGTTTTGTTATTCCTAAGATTTATACGAACTATGGAAAAAAAACGCGGGCATATTACGTCCCATTTTATTTTAATAGGATTCCAGATATTTATTATAACATGGAGTCACTGAAACAAGTCAAATATGAATTAAAAGAGTGGTGTTTGAATTTTGAAATGTAATTTGGCTTTATTGGTTTAACACTCCACCGAGTTTTGTCTCTTTTCTTGTTTGATTTTTATTCATTTATTTGTGTATTTATTTTATGTGTGCCAGTAATGCACACAATAAGAGGATTTTAGTGTAGCAGCCCGCTGGACGCCAGGTCCCGCATACAAGCATACCAGTGCTTTTGCGGGCCTGCATATGTATTATGTTTATGATGTGAATAAAATTTATTATTATTATTATTTATTATTATTATTATTAGTTCTCCCCCTAGCTCTTGCCTGTAGATTACACGAAAAAAAAAGCCAGATGGACCACAAAAACGATGCTCACAAGGCATGTCAGTATTGCCACAGTTATCCCTAAACAAACGCCTTAATAAGCGAGGAAGAATGAATGACAAAAAATATTGAAGCGGCTACTCCCCCATGGAAACGACACATTCAGTGTAACTAGAAACTAACGCGTTACTTTCAAGCCGAGGTAACGCGCTCCCTTAGAAACGCAGTAACGACTAACGCATGAAGTTACTTTATTTTAGGAACGTGTACAGTCACGTACGTTCATAAGAAGTACGAGCAACGGAGCGGCGACCGAATAAGTCCTAGGGTGCCACATAGCGCCGGATGTGGGCGCTGTTTAAAGAGACCGGTTTATATTTTATTAATCGCGATAAATTTTATCTTTGTGATTCACCGATGACGTCGCAGCCTTTACGCTGTTCTCTGTAGTGGTGAGAACGATGTCGGCTCTTTTTCGCATGAATTCGTGGCGTTGCGCCTACTTTACGTGCAACCACAGGAGCTGCATATTTTATTGACAGATTCCTCTTAGTATATCATATTGAAGCCGTTTCAATTCCGTTCAAAAGGGGCGTCGTTCCCCAATATTCTTATACTACTGTGGCTTGTGAGCTATCATTGTAATCATTATGCTGGAATAATAAAAAATGACCTTCATTGACTGAAATAGATTACCCGCAGTGTGATTAGAATGCTACATTTTTAAAGGAATACTTCAACGAAATTTGAAATATTCCCGTCGTGTTCAAAAATAGGTTGAATATGATCCACAATATCCGTAAATGACAATCGCACGTTTGTATTTTGAGCCTGGTGGCTGTATTTTTCGTTATAAACGGCCCACTCTGGCAAGCGCTCGGAGAAGGCCCAGCGGAGACCACGTGACATCCAACGCAATCGTGACGTAGGTCGTCTCAAGACGAGCAAAGCTACAGTAAGGCTGACGTCGAGAGGATGGCCTAGTCGTTCCAGCCACCGAAGCGGCTGCTTTTGTACAAATTTTGAGTGACGGGTTAATCTTCTATAATCTTGTAGGGGGACAATAGCGACTTCTGTGACACACAAAAGGCATTCTCGGGAAGAGGGGAGTTCCTCCTGCCCCTCCTCTCTCGTCGTGGCCGGAGACGAGACAACCTCCGTCACTAGCTGTCAAGGTTCCTAGACGGGCATTACAAGCGAGGCGTTAGCGACATCCACCAGGTGCTCTTTGTTAATCGTTTAATTCGTTTTAAAATTCCTTTTCGTGACTTTTTTTAAAGGGATACTTCAACGAAATTTGAAATATTCCCGTCGTGTTCGGGGGGGGGGGGGGGGGGGGGGGGGGGCGGGGCGGGGCGGGGGTGCGTGACTGCTTTCGTTTCAAAGACGACTTCTCGGTATAAAAACAAAAGCTTACGTCAAGCACCGGTCCTTTTTTTTTTTTTTTCAGGAAGAAATATATTGTTTTTGGTGGACGAGTATGATATACGAAGCCACCAATTAGATCAGGATAACGCCCGTGATGTCACATCCCTCCACAGCCTTACATCTGTCGCCTTTGCATTGCTTAAATATAAACACCTAAAGAAGCGCGAAAAATACAAGGACGAGCAAGTAGACAGACAAGAGCGCAAGCGGGGGTTACATAGAAAGGGGCCCGATGTAAAAGAAACTGCATTAAGGTAGCAATTTGATTCCGAACTAATATTCGATTAAATTCGTAATCAATGGAAAAAAGCAATATAATCTCGTATCGCTGCTAAGCGCAAGTCTTCATCTATCATTCTTCATAAAATTTCCTTCTTTCATCGACTTATGCCACTAGTCCGATAGCCTGTGCTTGGTAATCTCCGCTTTCCCAGCGTCTATTTTTCCGTCACTGCCTTTAAAGACTAAAGCCTTCACTAAATTAGTAACGCCTTAAACAACTGCAAGGTGAAGCCCTTTACAGTAAAGTATTAAGTGTCCAGACGTCTCCTTTTCCTTCCTAGATCCCCCCCCCCCCCCCTTTCCGCTTCTCCCACTCCCCCACCGTATATATATGTCCTGATATTTTGCTCTGTAGACGATAATTCGTAACGCCGGTACCCTGGCCGCAAATAATGAATTTCCCCTTGAATTCTCACGTACTTTCCATACCAGTGTCTAGCTTACATTTCCTATTTCCGGTGGTACTATTAATAGTTGATTTATCCCTAGAGTATAAAGGCGATTTGCGGACGAGACATTGTTGCACCACTCTACTCTTTCGGATCGTCTGCTAGCGTAGAACGGTCAGCGGCGTTTCAAAACTGGTGACCCATGACCAAGACATTTTTTTGCTAGCAATTTACCATGTAAGTGTGACGTCACTGCTTCCAAGAAACCGCCGCTAGGGGCCTCGTTATAGGCGAACACATGGACTGGACTTCGCTCCGAAAGAACAACCCGTAAAAAATCGGAGTGGAATTTAAACGTCTAAAAAGATATGGGAGGCCCACATTTCATATTTACCACAACGGAGGTTTGCAGAGAATCAGCCGATTCTGAAATATTTGCGATGGCAACATCCGGTCCTCGAGACATTCTCGAGACTGCAGACAATGCACGCATAACGGACGCACACGCACGGAGGTAATTAATCGAACCGACCCGCGGTAATGTAGCCCTAAACGTCGTCTACATTGCCGCGGAGATGTGGGGACCGCGCTACTAGGTGGGACGGCTCCTTTGAGATCGCCGCCGCTGTTGAGACACCCCGTGGGCCACTCTATTGGTACCTGTGTTAGTAGCAAGGTCCCACAAATATATATAATATATATATATAACGGGCATGGTGGCGGGAGGCCGAAGGCGTGGGTATAAAACTGACGAAGGCCGGACTCCGGCCGAAACGTCGAAGATTAAATCGTCCGTTGTTGCTGTTTTTCACTAAGGGTTTTTTTCTTCTCAGTTATATATATATATATATATATATATATATATATATATATATATATATATGCTACGGACAGTTATTTTAATCACTCAAATGTGCCCTGAAGCAACTTCTGTGCTGTCGGAACCATTTAAAACGTGTGCTGGCCGGCACTGCGACCTGATAAACATCACGTCGTCGTCGTACGCGATTCGGCTTCAGTGTTCTTACCTTCTCAAATATTGCGGAAGCTAGCTCAACGAAAAGGCGTTCGCACACCTCGAGCGTCGATCAAAGCTGCGCACGGGCAATGTTCGCTTCCGAGATCCCAGAGAATATTGACACCGCGAATATAAGTTTCGTCGATCATCACCAACTTATCTTCGCAGTCGCGTACTCCCTCAGAAAGAACCACTGAGCCCGCGAAGCCATCGTGTCGCCTACTAGCGAGGCAAAACCGGCTGGGAGACTTTATTACGGGATTTTGTCATCGCTTTGTGGTGCTAGAAAAAGCCTTCATGATTAGATATCGAGAAGACACCACTTACAAAAAAATCATTTCCCTCGTTGAAACAATTTCTTACCTTACGTCGCCCACCCACGCATTTGTCCGTAACAACGGCTCTAGAAACGGTTTGTTTGGAGCAGAGCGCCATGTTCTGACGTCATCTCTACGGAATCCCCGATGTGCACTAAAAAAATATAGCTTATATAAATATATTTTTATAGGACAACTTTTTTTTAGGAAGTTTTGGTAGATTGTTTGTGAGTCCAATAACAATACCCAATACTACGGTGAAGTCTTTGCGCGTGAATCATGCTTTTCGGGGGTATTGAAACAATCTACTAGAACTGTCCATTATTTACTTTGCGCGAGTGTCGCGAGAGCAAAAGACCGGAAATCCGCACACGCAAGAACTTAGCGCGGTGTAGGCGTATTTCGCTCCTTGCAGCCGTTAAATCAACATGACACAACATATATCAATTGCGAACTTTTCCGCAGCGAGCTCTCCACCGCTGCGAATTATCACGAGCGCCAGATTACGCAGGTACGTCACATTCCGGATGCTACGCTCCGTGCACGCAGACCACCCGGAAGGGGAGGGCGACGGCACTCGCAGTTTGTCTCGAGACCCCAACTCGCATCTAAGCTTCACAGAGCATTCGACAAGGGGGAGGGGGGCACTGGCAGTATTGCGGACCACACGGAGCTGTGCTCACACCCATATATTAATCCTGAAATACCTTAAAACTGCAGTAGGGAGTTTTAGGAAACCGTTTTTTGCACGTGCGATTCGAGTGGCGCCTTCCAGAGGGAAGACACCACTCGCATTGTTACCTTCCCTCTGGCGCCACGCGTTTCTTTATCCAAATAGGGTCTATTCACTGGACGCCATATTTGTGGGTGCTGTTTAGAGCGCATGCTCAGAATGAGCTCACATTAATAGGCTCTAAGACCGGCAACCTTAACGGTGTGGAGTGCACGTTCCAAAATAACTGTGGAAGTTCGCCATCAGCAATCGCGCACACAGCTATGGCCGCCAGTGAATACACCCTATAGGAAGTATTCACTGGACGTCATGTTTGAGGGGCACTGAGACTTTTCTAAAATCTTGACACGTTATATAACAATACACCTTGTTCGTATTCACACCAAAAAGCGTAGTAAAAAAAAAGTAGGGTTTTTTGGGGGAGCATAATGATTTCTTCGGATATCTGGTTAATTAAAATACATGTGGGCTAATATTACATCAGCTTACAATCATCTTATCAAGACGTACTATCGAGCGTAACGCGTGCGCGCGTGCGAGCGCGTCACAGCAACGTCACGTCGGCGAAAACCCGACGCTCTATACTCCGGCGTCGTGGCGTAACCGACGCGACCGGTGGCGTTCGACGCAGCCTGACCACCTCGACGCCAAAATGGAGCATGCCGTATTCCGCGCCGGCCGCGCCAGCGGCGCCGGACCAGGATGCATCACGCGCTGGCTCCCGGCAGCGCTCGCGCGTTTGAAGAATCAGACTTGGTCGGTCAAGAAACTGATCGAGGGAATTCGTCCTCACCCGTGTGTCTACGACACGAGGAAGCTTGAGTACCGTAGACCGTGCGCTTGTGAAAGATGTACCGTATGTACATTGAGCGCCTACGCTTGCGGCGCAGGTGGTGCACCAACAGTGCAAGCGCGAGTTTTCGTTGTGCAAGGTACGTCCACGCCATCGCTTGAACTTGGCGCTCGAGAAGCGCGAGAATTCTCGTCTGCTATTTGCAAGGCTATTCTCCATGGCTATTTAAAACGAAAAGGAACCGGAAGTGGCGCACTCTTGCAGGAAACGCGTCTTCGTAGCCAGATTCTGCGCATGCGCCGCGCTGGCGGCTCGCCGACGCGCGCCGCGGAAGTTGCCAGGGCCGCCGGAGTCTAGAGAGTGCGAAGTTTTGACGCGCGCGGCGTGACTGACGTGACGTAGCCGACTTCGGCCACCGTTCGCTTGCGCGCGCGTTACGTCGGAGTATAACAGAGCCTCTACAGAGGGCGAAATTTTTGACCCGCGCGGCGTGACTGACGTGACGTAGCCGACTTCAGCCAGCGTTCGCTTGCGCGCGCGTTACGTCGGAATATAACAGAGCCTCTACAGAGGGCGAAATTTTTGACCCGCGCGGCGTGACTGACGTGACGTAGCCGACTTCAGCCAGCGTTCGCTTGCGCGCGCGTTACGTCGGAGTATAACAGAGCCTCTACAGAGGGCGAAATTTTTGACCCGCGCGGCGTGACTGACGTGACGTAGCCGACTTCAGCCAGCGTTCGCTTGCGCGCGCGTTACGTCGGAATATAACAGAGCCTTTAGGGTTCGGCTGTTATGGCCGTGATTGAACACGGGCCACGTACTACCCCCGAATGCTTGCCGAGTTGTCGATTTTCACGAGTTCAAATCGAGTGCTCACGCAATGCTCTTGTCCAATCTATGACCCGCATTCAAATAGAGTCACCGGGGGATACTGCGACTCCCACACTACGTCATCACGTTTTGCGAAGTAGAGATTGAAAGAAAACGTTCGCTTTTATTCTTAAAATTGCACCGCAACAAAGAGGTTTCTTGCTCAATGACGACGCGTGCGGGTATACTCGGGAGTCGGGTCCCATAGTGCCAGTAAACTCGTGTAAAGAGAAAAACATTCCAATTAAATATCATTGCACCGCCCCTTTAAGAAGTAGTAAAATATTTAAAAAGACGCCAAAAACGACAAGGGCGAAGAGTGGATACAACACCAGGCGCCAACTACGCGCAGCGTGGCGCAGGAGTATAAAAGACAAGGCCAGATTCACGAAACGACCTTACGCCGAAACGCTAAGTGCAAATGCGTATTCACGAAACGATATTATCCCAAGTTTTGCACAGGTTACGTCGAAATCCTACAACTACTTCAATCATCTGGAATCAGGTGGCATTGACATTTTCAACCCTAACCAACCTCATTTTAGGAAGTGCTTGCTTCATGTATTGAAATAATGGTCACGCTTTGTAACTATTCAATTCCTGTGTTTTTCCTTTAGAGGTGTGTGAGGCGACCATACTTTTCTTGTTTGCGTTTATATGCTATCTGAAATGTTACTAACAAGTGCACCAATGTATAGGCTTTGGCTGTTTTTGGGCACTCAAAATAAACAAACAAACAAACAGCTCCGGAGCTGTCTTGTGCACTTTTTACGATCAAATCAACATGGCTGACAGCGGCGCTTATTTTTCTACGTGCTCCTCTCGCGCGTCCCGTCTTCAAGCAGTAAGAAAAAAGAAAGCACTTGAAACCGACCACGACGAACATGAACGCTGGATCCACGAACACCCGGGAAAAGCCACGACGGCAACCGATCCCACCGACCAAGCGAGCTCGGCAGAATATAGGCCTAGCAGGCACTCCGACCAGCTCCGGCGCAGCGTTTGTCCGACAGTCCTTGGTCAAGACCTTCTGCCCACGACCGGCTGGCTGGCTTGCTGAATGGCAGTCCCGCGCGACTCTTGTGGACTAGGCCTTTCCCGCATTAATATAGGTTCATCGCTGAACTCAAGTTTAGATTAAGAGTGTAATCTTTTCCCCTTATCTTGTTTTCCGAGGCAGCGTTGACGAACGCTGTCGTCGAAAAGGGACTCGCATTGATTCTATCTCCTTGTTTTGTGTGACAGAGATCAAATAAACTTCGTATGGATTACCTAGCTGGACAAGAATTGACGAAATTAATCCCAGGAGAAGGGGAACAAGAGAAACAAAGGGGAGTTTGTGTGTGTGTGTGTGGGGGGGGGGGGGGGGGGGGAGAAACAAATCCCCAAGCACATCTGTTTGCCGCCTCGCAGAGTGCTCCCGTCGAGTATCAGCATGTTTGCCGCTTGGGCCGGGTTGGGGATCCAGTGCGCTTATCTTCTAGGTGACATTGTATATTCGCAATTTTCAGCGATGGTGGTACCGCGCTGTGAGAATCGCGCTCCCTAGATCCCGGATAATTGGCTCCAAAATACATATGCTTGCCGACTCTTTCCTGACTTGAAAAAATAAAGTAAGGTTCTAATACTGCTCCGTATATAGCAAGATTATAATTACTTAGGCGTCGCATGCAGACCGAGCCTCGTACTGCTTGCTGTTACGACGATCATCCAGATGACAGCCATTTTGATAAGCGACAGCTAGTGCGCCCCTTATAAGTCGTGAAAGTTGCGAATAGTCCCTGACAAGGTTAAAGCGATAGATAAGTCATTCAGTTATCCTGCCCCCAGCGCGA
The DNA here is from genome assembly GCF_016920785.2 of Ixodes scapularis. Lineage (NCBI taxonomy): Eukaryota > Metazoa > Arthropoda > Arachnida > Ixodida > Ixodidae > Ixodes > Ixodes scapularis. The sequence goes on from NW_024609843.1 coordinate 226,583, forward strand.
GCTTGCTACCTTGAGTAACACCCGGGCGTCTCGCGAGCCTCGAGTGCGCGTGCGCACTCGAGGCTCGCGACAAGGCGCGTGCTGGAGGCATCGGAAAGAGACGCCTTTCTTATCCTGTCCGCGACTAGAAATTGCAGAGCGATTCAGGACGCTTATGGCTCGGTACTCAAACGCCCCACACATCTTCGGCGCTTACCAAAAAGACCGCACCGACTTAGAACGGAACGTTAAGGCGCAAACGAGATGGTCATAGTTTAGCATAAAGGCCGGTTTACTCATACAGCGGAGCGCTAAGTTAGCGCTACGTGAGCGCTCGAAGGAGCGCTCATGTGGCGCTTCCTAGCGCGTGATGTAGCGCTCGGTTAGCGCGTCAATGGCGCTCTGTTAGCGCTTTGTTAGCGCTCTGTTAGCGCTACAGAAGTGCTTTGTTAGCGCTCTCATGCTCCTCGTGCCGTGCTTGCTGCCGCGGAACAGCGCGTGCACGGCGATTCCTTTGTTGTTGTTTCCCTTTGGCTTTGAAAGAAGAGGAAGTAAAAGAGCCGCTCTCCAAGCAAAGGTAGGCAAAGGGTCGGGCAGGCGATCCGGAGGCATGGACTCTGAGCGACTAATTGATTGGGTACGACCAGACTTGTACACGTTACAGAAAAATAGTAAGGAATTACATTTACAATTACTCGAGGCTAAATTGTAATTTATTACAATTAGCCTTCAATAAAAGTAAGTGACCGTTACGCCAAAAAGTAATCCGTTACTTTCGTGGCGTTACTTTCAACATTATATTGCCCTCAAGGAAGAAACAGAGGGAAGAGGGTCATTCAAGTTCCTATTGTTGCAACCTGTTCCGTTTAATGACCTTGAGTATTTTAAGCAACAGCTGACTCTCGAAAGTCACGTCTGACATTTTGCGTTATTCGTTACTGAATAGACAGTTTTAGTATAGCGTTGCTGGGTCTTACGTACGCAGTAGTATAGCGTACGCTAAAAATGACCTGCTCGGACCGAATTTAGTTGTGCGTTACGTTTTCGAGTGAACACCGCGCATGATCTTTGTTAAATTTGCTAGAGCCGTAGAATTCCGCGTGCTTATAGTGCGACCATGCTTCTGGAAAGAAATATTGAAAAAGAAAAAAGTGTTCCATCATTTTATTTCAGACTAAACCAAGCCACAGCTGCCTCGTCAAGCGCGCTTTTCTGCGGGGTACAGAGGCTACGAGTACGAGTGCGTAGCCAAATTCGATCACGGAGCCTCCGTCAGTCGTCCCGTGGAAACGGCACCTTTTACCAATGCTATCGCGGAATGAGATTCATGACCCTGATGTCCAGTGCATAGCGAGAACTTTGGCGATTTCTTTAGAGTCGTTCGTCCTTCGGCGATGAACTGTGGGAATAGGCTTAGCGTTGAGCAGATCGCAGCGTCGACCAGACTTGGACGTAGTTCAACTACTCTACTCAAAATACTGTAGTTTAACTACTTTTTCGAGTAACTTGGTAACTTCCAGTTACAACTTGATTTGGGTAATTAGTAGTTTAATTTAACTACTTTTTTCAGGCAACTTTTACTCAAATTACTAACTACTTTCGAAATGATATAGTGCTAATTTTGCCCATCACGAAAGTTTGAGCGCTGAAATGAATAAGACGCCGGCAGATAAAGTGGCATTCCCGAACAAGGGGCCCCCTTGTTCGGGAAGGCGTCCTTAAGCCAAGGTGGCGACGAGCAGCCAAAACATAACACCGGCACGCACGAACGCAGGAAGAGATGCTTAACAAGCCTTGGTCGGGTATTGATCTAATCCGGTAATGCATGCAGGCTCCGCGTTTCCAGCTGCAACCATGAAAGACGAGGACACTCCAAGTGTTGTTATTGTTTTCGTGTTGTCTGTCTTTATTGAGTTCTGACTCAAGCGGCAGGTTCCACGGGAGGCGCCACTGGAATGACCTCGCAGCTGGGCGCCTGTTCCCATGGTCGCGTTGTCGTCAGCGCATATGCCTTTCCAAAGCCGGACTCCCCCACGCACGAACCCTGGCACGGATAATCCGTTCATGGGAGCACGTTCCCGCTTCCAGCTGCAACTGTATACGAGCGACGATGCTTGTTCACGTAATCCTTCGCGTCCTTCCGACCATCCATGCCTGGGCGACCTCCTCTTTGTTAAAAACGATTTACTTGTCAGGCGTGTCAGGCGCATCAGAATATTGTAGTCGCCGGAGGGGGGGGGTTACGAGTTACTCTTGGGAGATCATTTTGTTGGACCCGGCGTCGGCGGCGAAGTATACTTCGGTTCATCATCTGTTAAACCAAAACAATTTTTTTTTCAGTAGCGTAGCACTAGCAATACAACGGGACGCGCAGTCGTCCGGATGATCTCATCGTCGTGGCGCGAGACTTTAATCCTTGACGGTCTGGTGCACTCGCTCAGCGTACTCTCAGAACGACGTCGGAATAAAGAGAGCCAGTCATAACAATCTCAACTTGTTGAAGAAAAAAAAAAAGGAGGAAAATTTGTTATAAAAGATCCTCTACCCGAGGCAAACTTCACATGTTTAGTCATGGACATCTAAGATGCCGACACTCGCTTACCCGACCCTGCACAGCCTGTTTCTCAAATTCAACGCTGCCGTTCCATCCAGCCCGTCGGTGGAACGTCTATTTAGCTTGGCTGGGGACGTCCTTAGAAGGAAAAGGGGAAAACTCTCCTATCAAGAACTTTGAAAGTCAATTGCTTCTGCGAGCGAATAAACTATTTTGGCGAAAACGCAAGCCACAGATAGACTGCATTTATTTTAGGCTCGCAGGGTTTTTCATTGATCAAAACTGCTGTTCATTTTGCTACCACGAAAATATAAAAAAGTAACTTCGAAAGTAACTTCGAAAGTAACTTCAAAGTAACTTCAAAGTAACTTCAAAGTAACTTCAAAGTAACTTCAAAGTAACTCGCTACTTTTTACAGTAGTTAGTAGTTTACTCAATTACTATTACAAATGCGTAATTTCTACTCTCCTCCAATTACTTTTGGCGTCGATACTCAGTAACTTAACTACCTTTTTCGAGTAATTTGTACATGTCTGGCGTCGACCCACACTGCGGGCGGCGATCATTTCCTCTGTGCACTCCTTCAGCTGCAGGGCGATCTGATTCGACCACGGTAGGTCCCAGAAAGAATCGCCGAGCTGAACACCGCGTCGCCCTCGCTGCGCCAGTCGAGGCAACCCCCATCTTGAAACTGGCGCTGTCGTTGGGTCCGAGATCTCTCGAGAGCGTCCCGCAAGGCCCGCTAGCCAGCAACGCAAAATCCACAGCGTTGCGTGCGTACGCAGTACGCTAGCCCTTCTATTGCGTTCTGCGCACGCGCACTCACTACCCGCAATCTCCTTGCGTACGCAAAGCTATAGCGTACGGTCCACTAAAACTAGGGAGTTTCAGAATAGCGCACGCTAAAGCTTTGCGTACGCAAAGAATAGCGCCGTCACCACTGCGCATGCTCCGAACGCAAACCAGGTTTTGCGCTTTGCGTGCGCAATTTTAGCGCGCGCTATTTCTCGGAATTAGTGTGCGTACGCAAAGAGTCTTTGCGCTTCTCCAAGCAGGATTCGTGATGGGAAGTTGGCTAAAGCCAAGACGAGCACAGTTGAAAAAAATGGCGGCTTCCAGGATTATGTCGGCGGCTGCTTTGGCGGCGTCGTGAGTGCGACGTCGGCGGCATCCTCGCGACTGCAATTTTCAATATGGGACGACATTGTACTCGGTTTGGCAGCGATCACCGGCAACTTGATGCTTGCGACGCGCGAACATTTCACGGCGAAGGAACGATGTGCGAAGGTCAGTACACGAGACCTCTCTTGCCGAGGCGACTCAAGCGGACACGACCGGTCAACCGCTCGCGTCGTGTTCTCATGTTTAAACAAATTAAAATGCTACTCTGGACCAAAAAACTCGTTTTCTTTTAAAGTTACATCATTTAGTGTGTGAAATAAAAATGTGACTATCTTGGTGGCGTCGCAAGCGCGAGATGCTTAGGCTTTTGCGTCGCGGCGGAGAAACGCTATTCTAAAACTCCCCTGCGTCGCGTGCGCTAATACAAGCGCTAAATTTAGCGCTAGCGTGCGCTAAAAAATTGCGTACGTTATTCTAAAACTCCCTACTGTCTAATATGGCGACTGCTACGCTGAACACCCTTTGAACTGAAGCACTGCGTGGGAGTGCCATATTGTGCCTCACGAATGCTTTATGCTCTGCATTGAGATTTTTCAGCGAAGCAATGGAAGTACTATTTACCTCGAAGATAGAGCAAAGCTTCGTCGCTGCAGCCGTTGCCTGATATTTGAGTTTTAGTAGATTGCTCCGATACCTCCGATAACGATAAAATGAATGTATCGTTATCGGACTCATCGGGACGATCTACAAAAATTCTCCATTGTCGAAATCGCTAAGCTGTAGAAGTAATCATACATCTAGGATCTAGCCAAAACTAAAATAAGAATTATGTCCATCTTACTATACCGGCATATAGCAAAACATAGTTGTAAAAGTAAGCTGATAATTCAATAATAAATAAGGTTTGGCTCGATAATTCTTCGTCCTTTGGTTCTGAACAGGTCGAGCCTCGGTTGAGACGTTAGTAAATAAAAAGAGGTTTCCAGTAAATAAATTAAGTAATAAAAAAAAGGACACTCATAACAACAATTAATTAGGACGGTGGTTAAAACAAGGAAATGTAAAAATTGGGTTGTGTGTGTGTTTATACAGCCTAGAACTTGGTCTGCCTCACAGGGGCGACGATCGAGTCTCCCAGCTGTAGATGAGAAATTTAGCCAGTGCGGTACAGCCGCTAGCCTGGGGTTTTTAACGTGCACCACGCAGTAGTGATACACGACCGCACGCCGGTACGATGCTCATCCAGATCGAAACGGGCAGGAGTGGGGCTCGAACCCAGGATCCCTGGGTTCTGCAGCGCGAGCTTTCGCTCCACGTGCTCCGAGCTGGTGTGCGCTAGTCCACTCGGCCACCGATCCCCCCAAAGAAATGTAAACGCATGTGTGCCCTGCGTACCTTTCTTGGTGCTGTTCAAAAACGCACTGAGCACGAACCGACTGCAGTTTACTCCGGTGTTTTCCAGCTAGACATCCGCTGATGCCACGGGCAACGAATGGCAGAGTACTCATCAGTTTCACTCTCTCATTAAGCCAGAATATGAAGTCTACGTCAGCCACCATTATGTTTTATTTGTAAAATATCTACTTGAGATAAGATGTGTCCTGCTGGGGTCGGTACAGGAATAAGAAGAAAGGAAAACTATTACCATTTTCGAAGAGCTCGCAAATAGCTGACTCACAAAAGGGTGACTGAGATGCAGATAACCTGGCTGGAATTCACAAATAAAGTGGGCAACTCGAAAAGTTTGACTACAAAAAAGTAAGTAGGTTCTAAAACAGGGTCAAACAAGGTGAAAGAAACAGAAAAAATACATCCTGTTTTCTAAGAGAAAATGATAAGTGTGCAGCAACGAACGAGCATGCATGATTGTGGCCAGAACATCTTCACAAATTATCACATCTCTTTTAGTGGATTTTAGGGTAGACTAAGCGTTGTCTCGTGTTGCGACGTTATGAAAATGGTCGTAGTCACTAAAACCGAGAAGGACATTGTTAACTCTTTTCTGTGCACTTACCGCCTCGAGCTTATCGAAGGGGCATACGATCACTTGGTAACCTCTCCCCGCCTTCGATCGCAAAGAAAAAACAAAGGGACTAAAAAATATAACTTGACCCCTCTTGCCCCGTCCCCTTTTTTTTTCTTTAAAGGGCAACTCCGCTTAATTTCAAAAATTTTGAGATAGTGGCCGATTTTGCTTTTTGAAGCACTCAAAAACAATCCCCAATCCTTTGTTTCGCGAAAAATAAAATATTTTTCGTGTAATTTTACTCTAGCCATGATCACAAACCGAAACCGAAACGGTGGCAAAGCCGGACAACATTGTGTATTCGGCATCACTAAGCATGTACACCCACGTGATATACAAGGGGAAGAAGCAGCTCCCCTCTTATCAGGATCCTCCTTTGTGCCTCCTGGATTAGCACAGGCGTCGCTATTCTCCTCCCAGACGATTATAGAAGATTAACCTGTCACTCAAAATTCTTACAAAAGCAGCTTCCCTCTCCTCCTTTTACTTAATGTTCAAAAGTATGCGATGTAACACAAGCCGCGCTCAACGAGGCGATCGGCTTATCAGTAGTATCAATAGTCGAGCGCCGGGCCGGCCGAGCGCGTCACTCACGTCTTTCACGGCGCTGGCGCCACCCGTGCTCTCCCCGGGAAAGAAAACAAAATTGAAAAAAAAAAAAAAAGAAGCTGTACATGTATGATGACGTCGCGGACGTGCCGGGAGAAGGAATTTGGAGGAAGCGGAAATGCAGCCGGGCAGTGTTGTCTGGCCCGCACGTCTCAAGTTTCAACCAAAACCAGCGGATTCGTGCTTGTCAAACTTTGACAGCGATTTTAATGAACTTCTAGGCGGAATTTCGTCGTAATATTTGCCATGGGGGTTTGGTAGATGATAACAAAGAGAACTGTATAGTTTTGCACTACTGGAAAAGAAGCGGAGTTGCCCTTTAAGTAGAAATGTTAATTTGGATTTTTTTGACATTTCTGTTAGGGTCTAAAAAAATTAATTTAAAAGCTTGGTGTTGCAAAAAAAAAAAAAAAAAGGCTTTGAGGAACTGAAGAGGGCCAAGCCTCCCTCTGCGCTCGACTTTAACCCCCCCCCCCCCCCCCCCCCCACTCCGAAAAAAAAAAAAACTTTTTTTAGAAAGGGTGGCGGGGGGGGGGGGGGGTTGGTCTTGAAAAAACAAAAATGTAGCGGATTACAAGGGATCCGTTACATAAAAAATGTAAGGGGATTACTTTAAAATTACTAGAAAATATGTAATTAATCCATTTTTTAGACCACCTGAGACTGGGTGGAAGAAACACGACGACGTCTCAGACATCCTCGTGTTTCTTTGAGCCAGTCTCAGGTGGTCTAAAAAATGGGAAACTTACACCGGCTCGCCTGCGCTCTAACTGTTTTTTCAGTAATTAATCCGTACGAAATTACTCATAAATGTAAGGGATTACAAGCAATTTCGTTACTTGTAACGGATTACGTACAAGTCTGGGTACGACCTCATCGCTTTCTGTTCGATATGCATGACCCTGGTTTCAAAGACGCGCGATTAAAAATAACCGCCTTCGAAAGAGCTCTGTGCCTCGGTCCCTCAGCCTAGGAACAAGGTTCGCCGGGCACCCGTCGGTATCTCGGTGGCGAAAGATTTCGCGCGCCCAGGAGGCTCTTCTGGGCGTTAAGCCGTTAACATACATATGCACTAATCGCGTATGTGAGAGCATTTGTCGCATTTCTATTTCAGGCATTCCACATGTCCGCCATGGTGCTGCTGATGCACACCCAACCACAGGAACCGGAACCACAGTGCACGCGCTAATCCGCAGCACCGCTGTACAAGAAGCGCTACTGAAGCGCTAACACGGCGCTACTGAAGCGCTACAAAAGCGCTGATCACGCTTTATATTAGAACGAAGTCACGCGTTAGGAAGCGCCACATGAGCGCTCCTTCGAGCTCTCACGTAGCGCTAACTTAGCGCTCCGCTGTATGTGTGAACAGGGCTTCACATTGATGTCTAGTTAATATGGACATCTACGTTTTCCCTTCACAAAGCGTTCATAATTCGAGTTGTGTAATAAACCGAGGCAAAAATGCGTATATTCACCCGGTTCTCCCCGAAAACGTTGTCTACACAGCAGGGTATTCACATTAATGGTGTCGGTATTCACGAGACATGACTGTATACTTCTCAACATCCATGGATGCTTGGGCGAGTTGGGTATTGGCCATCTTCTAGGAGAGCGCAAATTTAAACTCATTCGCACTGAAAAAGCACGCCCACCGGAAAAAAGTAGCATGACGTGAGTGATCTTTTTCCGGTGTGCGTGCTTTTTCAATGTGATTGAGTTTAAATTTGCGCTATTCCCTACATGATGACTGTATACATTAAAACTTGGAGACTAAAAGGAACAAGGGACGGCACGACACAAAAGTGTCTCGTGTCGTCGCTTTGTTCTCCCACAAAGTTTTAAGTCTA